>NW_024870822.1:3695000-3902500 GCF_019054845.1 Dipodomys spectabilis | reverse complement strand
TGTCTGTGTCTGTGTGTCTGTGTCTGTGTCTGTGTCTGTGTCTGTGTCTGTGTCTGTGTCTCTGTGTCTGTGCCTGTGTCTGTGTCTCTGTGTCTGTGTGTCTGTGTCTCTGTGTCTGTGTCTGTGTCTGTGTCTGTGTGTCTGTGTCTGTGTCTCTGTGTCTATGTCTGTGTCTGTGTGTCTGTGTCTGTGTCTGTGTCTGTGTGTCTGTGTCTGTGTCTCTGTGTCTCTGTGTCTGTGTCTGTGTCTCTGTGTCTGTGTCTGTCTCTGTGTCTGTGTCTGTGTGTCTGTGTCTGTGTCTGTGTCTGTGTGTCTGTGTCTGTGTCTGTGTGTCTGTGTCTCTGTGTCTGTGTCTGTGTCTCTGTGTTTGGGTCTGTGTCTGTGTCTGTGTCTGTGTCTCTGTCTGTGTGTCTGTGTCTGTGTCTGTGTGTCTGTGTCTGTGTCTGTGTCTGTGTCTGTGTCTGTGTCTGTGTGTCTGTGTCTGTGTCTGTGTGTCTGTGTCTCTGTGTCTGTGTCTGTGTCTCTGTGTCTGGGTCTGTGTCTGTGTCTGTGTGTCTGTGTCTGTGTCTGTGTCTCTGTCTGTGTGTCTGTGTCTGTGTCTGTGTGTCTGTGTCTGTGTCTGTGTCTGTGTCTGTGTGTCTGTGTCTGTGTCTGTGTCTCTGTGTCTGTGTCTGTGTCTCTGTGTCTGTGTCTGTGTCTCTGTGTCTGTGTCTGTGTCTGTGTCTGTGTCTGTGTCTCTGTCTGTGTGTCTGTGTCTGTGTCTGTGTGTCTGTGTCTGTGTGTCTGTGTCTGTGTCTGTGTCTGTGTCTGTGTCTGTGTCTCTGTGTCTGTGTCTCTGTGTCTGTGTCTGGGTCTGTGTCTGTGTCTGTGTCTGTGTCTCTGTGTCTGGGTCTGGGTCTGTGTCTGTGTCTGTGTCTGTGTCTGTGTCTGTGTCTGTGTCTCTGTGTCCGTGTCTGTGTCTGTGTCTATGTCTGTGTCTGTGTGTCTGTGTCTCTGTGTCTGTGCCTGTGTCTGTGTCTCTGTGTCTGTGTCTGTGTCTGTGTGTCTGTCTCTGTGTCTGTGCCTGTGTCTGTGTGTCTGTGTCTGTGTCTGTGTCTGTGTCTGTGTCTTTGTGTCTGTGTCTGTGTCTGTGTCTGTGTCTGTGTCTGTGTCTGTGTCTGTGTCTCTGTGTCTGTGTCTGTCTCTGTGTCTGTGTCTGTGTGTCTGTGTCTGTGTCTGTGTCTGTGTGTCTGTGTCTGTGTCTGTGTCTGTGTGTCTGTGTCTGTGTATCTGTGTCTATGTCTGTGTCTCTGTGTCTGTGTCTGTGTCTGTGTCTGTGTCTGTGTGTCTGTCTCTGTGTCTCTGTGTCTGTGTCTGTGTCTCTGTGTCTGTGTCTGTGTGTCTGTGTCTGTGTCTGTGTCTGTGTCTGTGTCTATCTCTGTGTCTGTGTCTGTGTCTGTGTCTGTGTCTGTGTCTGTGTCTCTGTCTGTGTGTCTGTGTCTGTGTGTCTGTGTCTGTGTCTGTGTCTGTGTCTGTGTCTCTGTCTGTGTGTCTGTGTCTGTGTCTGTGTCTGTGTCTGTCTCTGTGTCTGTCTCTGTGTCTGTGTCTGTGTCTCTGTGTCTGTGTCTGTGTCTCTGTGTCTGTGTCTGTGTCTGTGTCTGTGTCTCTGTGTCTGTGTCTGTGTCTGTGTCTGTGTCTGTCTGTGTGTCTGTGTCTGTGTCTGTGTGTCTGTGTCTGTGTCTGTGTGTCTGTGTCTGTGTCTGTGTCTGTGTGTCTGTGTCTGTGTCTGTGTGTCTGTGTCTGTGTCTGTGTCTGTGTCTGTGTATCTGTGTCTGTGTCTGTGTGTCTGTGTCTGTGTGTCTGTGTCTGTGTCTGTGTCTGTGTCTGTGTCTGTGTCTGTGTCTGTGTGTCTGTGTCTGTGTCTGTGTCTGTGTCTGTGTCTGTGTCTGTGTGTCTGTGTCTGTGTCTGTGTGTCTGTGTCTGTGTGTCTGTGTCTGTGTCTGTGTCTGTGTCTGTGTGTCTGTGTCTGTGTCTGTGTGTCTGTGTCTGTGTCTGTGTCTGTGTCTGTGTCTGTGTCTGTGTCTGTGTGTCTGTGTCTGTGTCTGTGTCTGTGTCTCTGTGTCTGTGTCTGTGTCTGTGTGTCTGTGTCTGTGTCTGTGTCTGTGTCTGTGTGTCTGTGTCTGTGTCTGTGTGTCTGTGTCTGTGTGTCTGTGTCTGTGTGTCTGTGTCTGTGTCTCTGTCTGTGTCTGTGTGTCTGTGTCTGTGTCTGTGTCTGTGTGTCTGTGTCTGTGTCTGTGTCTGTGTCTGTGTGTCTGTGTCTGTGTCTGTGTCTGTGTCTGTGTGTCTGTGTCTGTGTCTGTGTGTCTGTGTCTGTGTCTGTGTCTGTGTCTGTGTGTCTGTGTCTGTGTCTGTGTCTGTGTGTCTGTGTCTGTGTCTGTGTCTGTGTCTCTGTGTCTGTGTCTGTGTGTCTGTGTCTGTGTGTCTGTGTCTGTGTCTGTGTCTGTGTCTGTCTCTGTGTCTGTGTCTGTGTCTGTGTCTGTGTCTGTGTCTGTGTCTCTGTGTCTGTGTCTCTGTGTCTGTGTCTTTGTCTGTGTCTGTGTCTGTGTCTGTGTCTCTGTGTCTGTGTCTGTGTGTCTGTGTCTGTGTCTGTGTCTGTGTCTCGGTTGTGGGGCTTCAATTCAGGGCATGGACACTGTCCCTGAGCTCTTTTGCTCAAGACTAGCACTCTAACAGTGGTTTTTGAGTGGTTAATTGGAGATAAAAGTCTCATGGGAACTTTTCTGCCTGGGCTGGCTTCAAACCATAAACCTCAGATCTCTGCCTCCTGAGTAGCTAGGATTACAGGCATAAGCCACTGATACCTGGGTTACAAATGTATTTTCTTTTCACATGGAAAGATATTCAAAAGGCTTGTTAAATTACTGTATAATTATCCTATATGCTCACGTGTTCCTCTACCCCTTATTTTAAAAACCAGAATAGCTGGGCACTGGTGGCTCATGCCTATACTCCTAGACATTCAGGAGGCTGAGATCTGAGGATTGCAGTTAGAAGCCAGCCTGGGCAAGAAAGTTTGTGAGACTCTTATCCCCAATTAATTATAGAAAAAGACAAAAGTAGCACTGTGACTCAAACAGTAAATTGCTAGCCTTGAGTAAAAAAGAGCTCAGGGACAGCACCCAGGCCCAGAGTTCAAGCCCCAGTACCAACCCCCCCTCCCTCCAAAAAGATAAATGAATATCAAGGATATTTTGGAGCTGGGCATGATGATATATACACATAATACCAGCATTTGGAGGTTGACGAAGGAAGAGCATGAGTTCGAGGCCAGCTTTGGACACATAGCAAGACTTTGTCTCTAAAAAGCAAAACAAGACCAAAAAAAAAAGGGGAGGAGTATTTGGAGCATTACAAAGTTGGTCTAGTCCCTTCTCTTAATTTCCATGCTTCAGGGTGGCCATCTTGAAATCTACTATCCAGAGTTCAGTGACACAAGTACCAGGTTTCCAACATTCTCTATCAAGGAAACATATGTCCAGTAAGCCCCTCCCTCTCTGAAAAGACTGGTCTGCCTATTTCATACCTGATTGAAGCACCATTGGTTAGAGCCATGGCCCAGGCCAAGACCACCCCACAAGGTGGTGAAGGAAGGCACTTTTATCGTATGCCACGACACACCTGGATCCAAAGCTGCCTTTGAGCCCACCGTAAAAACCCCACAGCCCTCCCACCCGATCGCCTCATGCAATTAAAATTTCCACTGTGGGTTTTGCAAAAAACCATCTTGCATCTTATAATCTTGTGGGATCCAAAGAAGGAAGACAGGATGCCGAAGCAGAGAGGTGCATGAGTTAGCTGCTTGTGTCCATCATCCCTGCTCCCTGCTCTTCTCATTGCATGATGACTCACAGTACACAACATTCCTGACCACTGGCCATCTAACCACCGGCTTGTGGGACTGACAGCGGACAAAGCCTGGTATAGAAAGATGTGGCTGTGGGTTGGGTCCATGTGGTGACTCCACCCTTTCACCTGAGCCTTGGAGAACCATCATGTCATCAAATCACCCGCAGCCCCAGCCTGGCATGAGCTCTCCCGCAGAGACTCAGTCTTCCCCTTCTCTGAGCTTACCTTTGGTCAGCAAAATAAAGGCAACAAGAAAGTCCAGGCCTTTGTTACTCTCGCCCTCACTTTGTACCAAGACTTTCAATGGATTCTTTAGAAACCTGGTATTTCTGATAATGTACACTGAGAGGGGGAGGGAGGGGCAGGGGCGGGGACAAAACTTAATTTATTATTTGCTTCTTCATTTTTTTTCCACTAAACTCTGCAGGTTGTTGGCTCTGCATCCATCCTCTGCTCCCTGGGTCCCACCAATCTCCAGGCTTATCTCTAATCCCTGACAGCAGATCTTTACAGCCACCATTCAGAATAGATACTATCTTCAGCTAACAAATAAGAAAACAGAGGATGCAAGCTAAGTAGACTCTGGCCCTACAGCTTTCAGGTAAAAGAAGAACCATCAGAACTGAGACTAAATCTTGATAGTGGGGTTTGAACTTAGGGCCTTGTGCTTGGATATTGCAGGGGATGAAAACCTGGTGTCCTCCCATTAATACCAGCATGGGTTTCAGCGAATGCATTGCAACCTTGTATGAGGATACCATCGTTTAGGTTCTTATGTCAAGTAGGACAGGGGAGTTCCTCCATAGCCTGAGCAGAAGTAAAGACACCCACTCTTGTCCCCACTCAGCCTCTGGAGTTGGAGAAATGCCTCAATCCCTGCAGTCTTAGCATTTTAAGAGCAGCCTCTCCGGGCTTCTAGCTGTCTCCAGGGCTGAGTTAGTGGTTTGGCAGCACACAATCTGTGTAAGTAGAAATCTAGTCCGTTGGTTTGGTGATTGGAAAACCAGGCTGCTGCTGTTGTTGTTGGGACAGAGTGAGGAACACATCCAGTGTTAGCTCAGGCAAAGATTGTCCCCGGGAGTTCAATTGATGTTTGGTTAAACAACATTCCAGCCATTTTAATGCACAATCACTACAGGGAGGAGGAGTATCTGGCTCCTTTCACTTCAGCTAAATGAGTTGTTTGAAGACTCTGAGAAACTGAAGTGTCAACATTTTTCAAACCCAGGTCCACTTCTATTTATCTCAAAAGATTTCATGGAAGATAGTCGGTCAGTGAACCCCAGGCAGGATGGGTCCTTTCTCCAGGAATTTACAGTCATGGTGTCAAGATGACTACGGGTAGCTCCCATCTATGGTCTATTCTATGGTTTCCCGTGTACCCCTGACTCACCTGGGTGCTCAAAGGAGAGAAGACTTGGCTGGTGTTAAGCACTGCTCAGGATTGAGCAAACATTGCTCGGTCTGGCTCTCTGCCACTAGGGGGTGCACTGCCTGCTTCCAGATGGTGCTCTTCTCTGGACAACCCAATTGTAAACAGAACAGAATGGGCAAATGTCCCCAGCCCTTTTGAAAATGAGACAGCGCCCAATAAACAAAAATATTCAGCTGTAACAGACCCAATGGATTGTCTATGCTGTACTGCACTATAGACTCTCAACAAGCCACACAAGAACACAAGGATTCTCACTTTGGTTGGTGTCACTCTGTATGTCCATCTTCAGCCATCTTAAGCACCTATCAGATACCAGGTATGTTTCAAGGTGCTGTGATGATAAAGACTAACTCCTTTTCTTAAAGACACTTGTAATCTATTGAGAGGACTTCTGGTTCCACGGACATTTCCTTCTCAGGGTAGATTTACAAGGATTATGATTCTCAAGTGGTGCTCAATAAACATAGACAGAACCCAGGATATTATGATGAAGTAAGTCTGAAAGATGTGAAGACTAACTCTACTCAAAGCGCATTATAGATTTGCAAAGTCCTGCAACAAAGAAAACCCTCATTAGCATTTTATAAAGTTGTTTGCTCACAGAGTTTTCTTTTTCTCTAATATTTTACATCATCCAGGAGCGTTAGTGCTCCTAGAGTTTTAAACGTGCTTTTGTCTCCTGTTCAAATTGAATGAAACATTGAATATCACCATTATATTGGAAATGGTAAGAAGGGAATTTGGAAGCCTGCAAAATACGGGCTTCTCTTCAGACTTCTGCAGAGGCGGAAAATCTGCATTTCTTGTCTGTCAGGACTAGCTGAGATATTTAAAGGACCCTAGAGATGAGAATGTATGTAGCCCTGTTGCAGTGAAAAAAAAATCTCAGCCACTCACTGCACAGATCATTGAGGAAAACCCATTTCCTGTATTCAGGGTTGTTTTAAGGAATATAGTTGGCTAGGATCATTACGCAAACAGAGGTGAGAGTCTGTTTAATGGTGGCCCAGGAATTCTGGGGAGTGATAAGGAGCTGAGACTTGACTTTCCACCCAGATTATCTTACCTTCAGAAATCAGGAAAGTATTGAAGCATCCTTCTAATTCCGGTTGCGTCAAGTTCAAGATCCATACCTCACTAATTAACTCTTCCTCACACACAGGCCACCCAGAGGCCTGCTCTCAATCTTGTGTTATTGCCTGTATCATTTTAGTAGAGCCACTCACTGTGACCCTGACTCACCGAACAACACAGGGTACTCTGGCTGTTGACAGTGGGATTGTATCGTATAGAATTAGTACATGCCTTACAGCTGTTCATCAACCCATTACTTGCCATTTCTAAGGCCTACATTTTTCCTGTCTTTATTAAATATTGTTCTTTGTTGTCATGTAGCATGGTTTTTGCTTGGCCCTGTAGCATTGCATGCCTCCTTTCTCTGCCCAGACTAGTTTCAGATGGAATGACTTTACAGGGTATGATGAAGAATAAAACCAGCTTTTACTGTAAAGGGCATCCTGCCCACATGGACTTGGAAACTCATGATTTCTCAAATATTCAGGCTCTATTTGCCATACCTGTGGGGTTCATCTTTAATGTAGTTGTCTAGGTACTCATGTTTACAAATGCATGCATACAGTGGTATCGAGTATTATACTTTAGAATGCAGGTCAGGCTTTGAATCCTAGCTTTGTCATTTATGGCTAGTTTTCTATGCCAACTGGGTTCTAATATAACCTTATCACCTTCCAATGGTAGACTGAGCAGAAGGGTGTCCATATCCTAGCTTTATTAAAGCCATTAAATGAGTATGCTATTTAAAATATTAAGCATATTGCCCAGTAAAAAAAAGGAATGCTCAGGAAATTAGAGCTTTCTACTCTTCTCCTTCTATCTCCTGTTTTTTATCCCCACTAGTAAGAGTTTTAGAAGGAACTGAGACACAGTAATATCTGTTTTTTTTTTCATTTATAGTATGAGGGAGGAACTTATATGATCCTATTGAGGCTCACTTTATCAGCCCACGATCTCATTCTATTCACTCATTGTCTTGTTTTATTCTAACTATGTCAGAAAAAAAATCCTTTGGCAGTATGGAGGTTCCTCAAAAGACTCCACATAGAGCTCCCCTATGACTCAGCAATTCCACTTTCGGACATTTACCCAAACAATTACAAACAAGGCTATACTAAAGCTACCAGCACAACTATGTTTGTCGCAGCATTATTTTCCATAGCTAAGCTATGGAACCAACCCAGATGCCCCTCAGCAGATGAATGGATCAAGAAAATGTGAGATATATATATATATATATATATATACACATACACACACACACACACACACACACACACACACACACACAATGGAATTCTATGCTTCCATCAGAAAGAATGGTATCACCTCATTTGTTAGGAAATGGAAAGACTTGGAAAAAATTATATTAAGTGAAGTAAGCCAGGCCCAAAGAAACATAGGTCTTATGGTTTCTCTTACTTGCAATAAGTAGTATAAGTCTAGGACAAGCAGAAAAGGTCAAAAGCTATGTACATATGACCATGTAAGATGGTATTAAGTGAAATGAACCCCAAGATAGGGACACAAGTGGTTTTTTTCTTTCTTGCTATTGTTTTTAACATATTTAAAATGTACTATGTGATTTTTTTGTTTCTCTTGTATATTCTTCCCCCACAGTATAACCCTTGTTTTCAATGTACTTGATGTCAGTGCCCTGCGTCTTGTATATACATTTTTCTAATTTTGGGAGGGGAAGGAAAATAACAAAATGCTAAAATAAGGATACAGGTTGACCCATTGTAACAATGAGATGTACAAGACACTATATTGAAAATGAACTTTACAACTTGGGTCGGGGGAAGGAGAAGTTGGGGAGGTGGGAGGGAAGGGATGGTAGGGGAAAAACAAGGAGGAGGTAACAATGCTCCATAGGAAATGTACTCATTACCCTACTCATGTAACTGTAACCCCTCTGTAGAGTATCTTTACAATAAAAATATAAAAAAGTAAACAATAAAGTTTAAATTCAAATTCAAGTTTAAAACAAAAAAAGAAAAAATCCTTAAAGATTCATCATACATTTATCTCCTGATACTTTCCCCCTCCTTTGGTTTTGTCGTTTATCTACCCTCTGGCTTCAGGGGAAGTGATCTTCCATATGCTGTCCCTTCAGTGTCTATGTTTAAAATAAGACCAGTGGCAGGTTCTTGCAGAGACTTAAAAGACAGTGTTTAACAGAATAGGTGATTCTGGGTCAATGATGTTACAGTCCTAAATTTGAGACCACTTAAAATTCTGAAGATGAGATGTTGCTAATGAATGTCCACTTGTGTTTCTAGGGTGGAGCCCGATATAGGCCCTCAGCTAAAAGAAGTTTCCTCTTCATCGTGTTCTAGCATGCAGAACTGGAGGAGGTAGCTATAGTGAGGCGAGCCTGCCTGAAGTTGTCATGGGTCCAGGGATTATGGACCTGTCAAATATTCCATTGCAAATCTTCAGCATTATTCCATCCTTGACATCAGTTGTTGACCAGCTGCCTTGGGTAGAAGGAAAAAACTGGCTTCTGCTGGCATTGGTGAACCTAGATATGAAGACAATAGCACTAACTCTGAAAACTCTTGGCAAAGAGGTGGGCTGGGGTATACTGAGATCTCAGCACAGCCCTGCTTGACTCTGACTTAAGAGATTTTGAACTGTGAAAGGCTAGGAACTGGTGGGGGGATTTGTAGGGTGCTTGAGTGTGAGGAAACTTGGATTGAATGATCGGGGTACTGCTTAAATTTTATTGTTTTTAATCCTACCCATTCCAATTCTTTGACTGATAGAATATTTGTTGAGTTCCATTACCAAGAACATTTAGATACATTACTCAATTATTTTCCTAGTGACCAATGCTTATAAAAATAAGATCTATTCAGCTTCTAGCCTCACATCCAAAATAACCCAGAAGCAGCTGTTCTTCAAGGAGTTCCAGCACCACAGTGGTGGAGGGTTATGGCAACTGGGAGTGTCTCCAAGATTCTAGACTTTGAGTGCCATTCCCTTTGGCTAAGGATGTGAAATATCTATGTCTAAGAGAAGCAGCAGGAGGCGAGGTATGTCCTATTTAATGGTATTAGACGAGAAGCTATGACTTGAATGTGTTCAAATAGTATATGTTGGAAACATAACCTTACATTAAAAATTAATATGTTAATTGGATGTTAGGCCTTTAGGTCCTGGCAGCAGCCTTCATGAATCAGTTAATCTACTCATAGATTAATGGATGAATAGAGGAAGTGGCATGGTTACTAAACAAGCAAACTGCTTTCAGTATCTTTGCCCTGTCTCACCTCTTGTTGTCCTCTACTATGTTCTGTAGCAAGAAAGCCCTTGCCAGATGCCAAGCAGATGCCAGTGGCATGCTTTTAGAGTATAAGTCTCAGCATACTCTTAGAACATAATTCTCAGTGTACTCTTAGAGCTTAATTCCCAGCAAGCTAAATAAACCTTTAGTCATGAATTTCTGAGTCCCAGGTATTTTGTTATAGTGTTAGAAATCACATATAGATAGGCAGTATCATAGAAAAGACACTGAAATCTAAAAGCAATTGGGAAGAACCCAGAATTTTGTGGTAGAAACAATGAACAGAATGCTCCCAAATTGCTATTGGTGTGAACCTCTGGAAGGCACATTATCACTCACTCCCTTAATTCTTATCTATGTCTTAAACTGTGATATATATGTAAATATGTATATATGTATATACATATATATGTATATACATATATTTATATATAGTGTCTGTTATAGTGTGTGTGTGTGTGTGTGTGTGTGTGTGTGTGTGTGTGTGTGTGTGTGTATACCTAGCTACTCAGAGGCTGAGATCTGAGGATCATGACTCAAAGCCAGACCAGGCAGGAAATTTCAAGAGACTCATCTCCAATAATCTACTCAAAAAAGCTGGAAGCAGTGTTATGGCTCAAGTGGTAGAGTCCTCACCTTGAGCAAAAGAAATTCAGGAGCGGCATCTAGGTCCAGAGTTCAAATCCCAGGACCAGCAAAATACATATAAATATAAATATAAATATAAATAAATTTACATATAAATAAACACGTATACATATACAAATATATGTGTATATCAATATGCATATATTATATAAATAAATTGTGTATAATGATATATGTCATATATAATTATACATGATGTAAATATGTATTTATTTATATACATTTATATTTATATATAAAGAGAGAATGAGAATAATTAAGTACTGGTGGCTAATGTCTGTAATTCTAGCTATTCAGGAGGCTGAAATCTGAGGATCAAGAAACTCTTGTCTTCAATTAATCACCAAAAATTTGGAAGTAGAAATGTGGTTCAAGAGGTACAGCACTAGCCTTGAGGGGAAAAAAAAAAAAAATATATATATATATATATATATATATATATATGGACAGCACCTAAACCATGAATTCAAGCCCTAGGACCAGTACCATATAGACAGAGAGAATATAAGTAAAGACTAACACATACACAATATTTCTTCCAGAGCCTTTCATGGTCAACTCTGTCTTCTACGGCATTGACATGTACAAAATCCCACCACTGTCATTTCATCTTCATGAGGTTGAGACAATGTGTCCAGTATGAAAGAGTGGAAATTCTGTGAGTGTGGATCCCGATTACAATCCAAAAGGTCAGACTACCTTTCTAGGTCACTGGGAAGCAGGGTTGACTCCCTGGATCTTTGCATATGTGAGAATGGAGAACCAGTAAGAACTAAACTAAGCCTGGCTTCCATGGACTGGAGAGAGGCTGACTTAAGCAAAAAATAGAGCTACAATTCTCACTGGAGTATCCTTAGAGACTTAAACTCCATCCTAAGAGATTCTGAAGGAAGATGTCTGGATTGGGGTCTAGAACTTAACCTTTTGTTGTTATTGATACAGAATGCAAGGCCTTGTACTTGCTAAATAAGTGCAGCACCACTTGAACCATACCCCCAGTTTTAATGATGTGGGTGTGGCTATACTGATAATGGGGCTTGAACACAGGGCCTGGGCATTGTCCCTTAGCTTTTTCACTCAAGACTGGTGCTCTACCACTTGAGTCACAGCAGAACTTCCAGCTTTGGGGTGGTTAACTGGAGATAAGAATCTATTCATAGACTTCCCTCTCCAGGCTTTCCTTGAACTGTGATCCTCAGATCTCAGTCTCCTGAGTAGCTAGGATTACAGGCAAACACTACTAGTGCCTGGCTCAGTGCTAGGGTTTGAAGTCAGGGCCTCCTGCTTGCTAGGCTGGCACTCTTCCATGTGACCCCTGCTTCCAACTCTATTTTTGAAATAGGGTTCTTTTGCTTCCCACATAGGCATGAACTATGATCCACCTAGCATACGCTTCTGAGATCACAGGCACTTGTCATCATGTCGAGATGGAGTCTCATAGGCTTTTCTGTCTAGGCTGGCCTTGAACTGCAATCCTTCCTATCTCCCCCCTCCTCCCCCCCACCCTCCCACCCCTGTACCACACACCTATAGCTAGAATTACAGTTATGAGACATCAAGTATCTGGCTAGGAATCAACAATAATTCCAGGTGTTTTCAATGCAGATAGAGATACAGATGAGAACATGGGCTTCTGAGGTGGACACACTGAGTTCCAGCCTAGCCACTCTGTAACCTAGATCAAGGTTCTTGACAGTAGTAGTTCTGTGCCTGTCCCTTCATCTCTAAGATGTAAAATCATAATTCCATTGGGAGTGCAATAACACACAAAAAGGCACGAGGGGGACTTGGCGCAGTGCCTGGCTCAGGGCAAGCTCTCAGTACTTACAGCTGCTGTTGCTGTTGCCATTCAAGATTAGAAAGGATACCTAAGAGCCAGGCCAGCTGGACTACTAAGTGCTCCTCTCTGGAAACAGACTGCTTGAATTGGAATTCTCTGTCATTCACCTCTATCTTCCCATATATAAAATGGGGTGTTATTGACCCTACTCTCTAGTAAGGACTGAATGTGGTAAAGTAGGCAAACAACCCAGCACCATGTCTGGCACATGTGCTATGGAAGCAGACTATTCATCAGTCACTTGCAGTGATCTTAAGAGTATATAAAAATCTTCCTTAAATTTCCCTGAGTTCCTGTTTAAAACAACACGCTGATCATTGAAATTAGTTATAAAGATAGTAATAACACAGAACACAGATGGAGTGTTCTCCCAAACACTTTTCTTTTTTTGGGGGTCCAGTCATGGGGCCTGAACTCTGGGCCTGTGCGCTGTCCCTCAGCTCTTCAGCTCAAGGCTAGCACTCTACCACTTGAGCCACAGTGCCACTTCCGGCTTTTATTCTTTTTGCTTATGTGGTGCTGAGGAATCGAACCCAGGGCCTCAGGCATGCTCGCTTGCCTTGCATGTGAGGGAGCAATAGCTTTGGGCAGAATAAGCTCAGAGACAGTACCCAGGCTCATAGTTCAAGCTTCAGGACTGATTTGAAAGAAGAAAAGAAGAAGAAGAAGAAGAAGGAGGAGGAGGAGGAGGAGGAGGAGAAGGAGAAGGAGGAGGAGAAGGAGGAGGAGAAGGAGAAGGAGGAGGAGGAAGGGGGAGGGGAGGGGGGAGGGGAGGGGAGGAGGAGGAGGAGGGGAAGGGGAGGGGAGGAGAGTGGAGGGGGAGGAGGAGATGGTGGCTTTGTGCTAGGCATGGTGATTCGTGCCTATAATCCCAGTTATGTGGGAGATAGAGATCAAAAGGATTGTGGTGTGAGGCTAGATTGTCCATCTTCATAAACCAAGCATGACATCTCATGTCTGTGGTCTAAGCTCTATGGTAGGTGGTATGAATAAAAGGATTGAGGTCTCAATCAGCCTGGGCAAAGAGGGGAGGAGGTGGTGGGGGAGGGGAGAGAGAGGAGAGGCCCTATATGAAAAATAACTAAAGCAAAAGTTCTGGGGGAATGACTTAAATGGTAGAGTAGATAGTGCAGTTTCATGTAGATATTGCCAAAAGAGAAAGAAAGAGAAGAAAATAGCTTTCCTTGATTCATTCTGCCCTTCACCTTATCCCATGGCTAAAGAGCGTACATGCTGATGAATGAGATGGAACAAATCTGGAAAGGAGCAAGGATACATCATGTCAGGGGCAGACGTGAAATACCTCTCCATCCCCAGTGTTGCTCCTCTTGCAAAGAGACACATGATTTGAATTACAAAAGTTGACCATGGAACAAAGAAACTTCCACTTCCCATGTCTAATCAGAGTGAGACCCACGACCCTGTGAACAGTTATCCTGGAAACTGGTTGGATTCTGGGCTGCTTAGCACCCGTTTTCTCGAAGCAATGGCTTCTCATGGGACCCACTGAAGCCATTGTCTCTGTTCTTTCTCAGCCTCCATTCTCCCTCCACAGAGAAGAGCACATGACTAACCATCTTTAACCTAGCCTGAGCACTTGGAACAGCCACAGGTTCAATCAGACTTCTCTCCTAATTCCAGGGCCTTTTAGCATTTGGTCCAAATACAGCCAGCAGATCTGTCACATTGGGGACCTGCTTGCTGCTGGTTGTTACTGGTGTTGCTCAGAATCTAAGAGCATCTCTCTGGAATCAGACTGTCTGTGCTCTAAACACAGACATCCAGCATATGACTAGGCCAGGTCCTGAAAGTTTGCCTAAGTTCTTTTTGTGTGTAAACTGGGCTTCATGACACTAGCACCCCCTCTTAGGTTTGTTGTGAGGATTTAAGATGGCCTAGTATTTCTCACAAACTCAATCAGTTATTTAGAGGGCAAAACTTGGGAGTAGGCTCTATAAGATAGAAGCTTCTTCAAAGACAAGTTTGCTTTAGGGATCTCTGTCATCAAGGATGAGAATTTTATGTACAGGGGTGGGTTGGGAGAGGTAGCTGAGAATGTTTAAAGGGATGACATTGATCAAGTTGTACTATATTCATAAACTGTCTTGTTGAATGGCAACTACTCAAAGATAATTTTAAAAAATTAAAAGAAAGAATTTGATGTGCTACTGCCCACCTACTCTGCTCTCAAACTCCCTGAACTCTAAATACATCCCACAGGTAATTGTGAACTAGAAAAATAAAAAGGAATAAGTTAGATGTAGAAAATAAGAGCATCTCTATGCCAGACAGTGAGAAGTCTCCAGCCAGCTCTCGTTCTCTGCTTTCCTTGAGGCATTCTGTTTACAGATAGAGAGCCTATGTTCTTCTACAATCTCTACTTCTTTTCCATCATAAATCTAAAACTTTGGTCCAGATCTTGTGAGGACTGACAAGGCATAAATACAGACAAGACTCCTACCAGCAATCTATTACTCTCAGTATTCCAGTTGGCCTCTGGGCACTCTGCTTTGCAATTCAGGAACTGGAAAATAGAAACCCTGCATTTCCCTGTCCATTAAAATAAGAGGAGAAGCAAGCCAGGTACTCGTGACTCTCAAGTGTCTATAGAGGAAGAGGGTGCTAGCTCCTTACCCATGTCAAGAGGTGGGGACAACATTCTCACTCATCAGGGAAATGGTGCTTTTTCCAATTTACACACACTCCAAATCAATTGTCCCATCCAGAGCTGGCCTCTGATGAGGGAAGCGGAGACGTTTGCTCTTCCATCCTGATTGGCCACCCCAGTAAGACAGATGAAAAAAAAAATTTTTTTACTTAAAACCTATTATTAGGTGTCCAATCACTATTAGCTCAGCTAGTCTTACTGTGCCAATATAAGCCAGGTGTAGGAAGATTGAGTCAATCCCAAGCGCATGGCAATGACATTCCAAAGGCTTCCTCAGGACTTGTGAATATTCCCAAGAGATTTGCATGTTCCATGGCATCTCTATTTCTGGGTTTCCATGTCCAAAAATGCTTTGTTCATAGCTTATTGCCGACATAGCTCCCAGGCTCCTCCTCAGTTTCTACCAAAAATTTAGGCTAAAGGTCAGTCATGAGAATAAAATATTGTACTTAAGAGTAGGAGGTCCTGGAGAGAGAGGTACAATTAGGCTCTAGGAAACACACAAATTAAATTATAATTTGAAGCTTAGAAAAGTCCTATGTAGGCCAGGCACTGGTGGCTCACACCTGTAATCCTAGTTACTCAGGAGGCTGAGATCCGATGATTGAAGTTCAAAGCCAAGCTGGAAAATCTATGAGATTCTTTTTTTTTTTTAATGTTTCTTTTTCTTTTTCTTTTCTTCCTTTTTTTTTGGCGGGGGGGGGGGGGGGGGGCGGGTCCAGTCGTGGGGCATGAACTCTGGGCCTGGACAATGTCCCTCAGCTCTTCAGCTCAAGGCTAGCACTCTACCACTTGAGCCACAGTGCCACTTCCAGCTTTTTTCTTTTTGCTTATGTGGTGCTGAGGAATCGAACCCAGGACCTCATGCATGCAAGGCAAGCACTCTACCACTGAGCTACCTTCCCAGCCTATCTATGAGATTCTTCTCTCCAATTAACAACCCAAAACCCAAAGTGAAGCTGTAACTCAAAGTAGTAGAGCACTAGTCTTTAGCAGCACAAAAATAGTGCCCAGGCCCTGAATTTAAGTCCCTCAACCACAGAAAAAAAGAAAGAAAAGTCCTATACAGTGGGTGTCTTTATTTGTTTGTTTGTTTGTTTGTTTTGCCAGTTCTGGGGCTTGAACTCAGGGCCTGGGCACTGTCCCTGAGCTTCTTTTGCTCAAAGCTAGCACTCTACTACCTGAGCCATAGCACCACTTCCAGCTTTTTCTGTTTATGTGATACTGAGGAAGGCAACCCGGGGTTTCATTCATGCTAGGAAAGCACTCTACCACTAAGCCACATTCCCAGCCCTAGTGGGTGCCTTTAAAAGTCCTCTTATACTAGGTGCCAGTGACTCATACTTATAATCCTAGCTACTCAGGAAGCCGAGATCTGATGATCATGGTTAGAAGACAGCCTAGGCAGGAAAGTCTGGGAAACTCTAATCTCCAGTGAACCACCAAACAGTGAGGACAAGAGCTGTGGCTCAAGTGATAGAGTGCTAACCTTGAGCAAAACAACACGGGACAGCACCCAAACCCTGACTAGCACACATACACAAAAACGTCATCAGCCAATCAAACCTTAGTAGTATTACCCCTTTGCAACTCTCAGCATTGAGCATCCAGCCTTCTACCTCCATCCTTCCCTTTCTTTCTCTCTTCTCCTCCACTACTCTTAGGAATGGAGATCAAGAACACAAATGCTGGTAGTCGGTATCAAACAGGAGAAGGTAGGTTGTGGGACTAGAGGGTGGATCTAGCCCACCTCAAGGCAATCAGCTTCAAACATTTCTATACATGGGGTTCTACTAAGTGCCTCTGCTAAGGCAACTGTGGGCTTCCAGTTTGCAGTCTTCACTGTGCAGTCTTCCTCTTTACCACAGCCAAGCATGACAGAGCAACTATGCCCCCAACTGAAGCTAGCCAGGGCTGTCTCTAGTCTGCTTCCTACATGTCCAGAAATCCTGCCAAGGTAACATGTACATGGCACCACCAATCCATGTGCTAGATGTGTGAGTGAAAGTCAGCCAGGGAATAGGTGAACTTGGGCTCAAAATAAGACAGCTAGAGACCACCTTGGACTCCACCTATTCAGACTTTACTCACTTACATGATTACTTAATTACTTATTAAAGCAGTCTCACTATGTCGTCAATACTGGCCTTGAATTCCCTCCCAACCTCATACCTCAGCCTCCCAAATACTGGAATTAGACGTATATGCCATCATACCTATATTGTTGGATGGAATATATATATATATTTATATATATATATGTGTGTATGTATATATTCATATATATGTATGTACACACACACACACACACACACACACACATATATATATATATCCAGAACTTTTGCATCCTATCAAACTGAAACTCTACACCAATTAAACACTAACTTCCTTTTCCCTTCTCCCTGTGGACCCTGGTTGTCACCATCTTACTTCCTGTCTCTGTGAACTGACTATTGTAGGTACCACATACAAATGGAATTGCACAGAGTGTGTCGTATGTGTGCACACGCAAGCACATGCCAATACTGAGGCTTAAATTCAAAGCTTCATGCTCTTGCTTGGCTTGCTTTTGCTCAAGACTGTTGCTCTACCACTTGATTCACACCTCTACTTTTGGCTTTTTGCTGATTAACTAGAGTCTCACAAATGTTTCTGCTGATGTTGGCTTTAAGCCTCAATCCTTAGACCTCAGCCTCCTGAATAGCTAGAACTACAGGGGTGAGCAAACAGCACGTGGCTGGTGTTTGTCTTTTTGTGTCCAGCTCCTCCAACGTATTGTTCATCTATGTTGTAGCATGGGCCAAAATTTTCTTCTTTTTAAAAGTGAATGTTATTCCATCATATGTATGTAGCACATTTGGTTGATTCACCATTGGACAGTTGGCTGTTTCCAGCTTTTGGCTTTGACAGTAATGCTGCTATGTACTCTGGGATGCAGGTATTTGTTTGAGTCTCTGCCCTCAGTTTTTAGATGCATAGATCACACACTGAATTACTAGGTCAGATGGTAATTATATGTTTAACGCTTTGAAGAACTATGCCTGTGTATCCTTGAACCAATCTTAGAACCTCTCCAAACTTCACCTGTAAAACAGTGATAGTGAAGCAACTGTGTTAATAGTTAATAGCCTAAAACTTAAGTATATAAAGCATGTGATTTAAAGTCTAGGTGCATCTTAAACCTTCAATGCCTGCTAGGTGGTTAATCTTGTCCTTGGAATGGAAAGACTCAAGCAAAAATAATCACTAAAGACAGTCTCTGCTCCGAAAATCTATAGTCCTACCATGAAATTATCTTCCTTGTGGGGTGTCAAGAGCTCTCAGAATATATGATAAGGGAACACCCTCTTTATGATTCCCACAAAATCCACCATGTCTGCAAGCTCAACTTCCACAGCTCTCTTCCTTGGAATGTGCTAACACATCCCACCAGAAGCCACCATCTAATTTTCCTTGCCACTCTTTCCCCCTTGCTTGCTTTCCACATTCCCTGCTGACCACTGAAGAATACCTGGGCTTCACATTTTCTTCCCCAGTTGTATTTGGGTTCCCACCTTACTAGCTAACTGTTGGAAATGTCACTAGCAAAGTGATTCATAATAAAGCTTCATTTCCCAAGAGCCTCATGTTTTAAACGAGGTTTTCCTCTTAGGCCGAGTCACATTGGCAGCACCACTGCTATTTGGCGGAGTCCATTAGAGTTGGGCTTCCACCTCATTGCTGTTTATGTCGCGCGTTTATCACTTGGCCTCATGTCTGGATTCCTGACCTCCGACACATATCCCGTGTCTAGGAACAACATCATCCCACGGATATTTACATTTCAGATCCTCTTTTTAGAAAACTAATTACAGGAGAAATGCATCCAAGCTTTTTCTTGCTGGAGCCAGATGCAACATTCCAGCAGGGAGTGGACTTGTACACTAACTACATGAAGAAATATTTTCCTTCTCCACTCTTCAGTTCAACAACTGGAATGTCCGTGCTAAATGCATGAAGCTGCTCCTCTGGCTCAGTCAGCGGCTTGGCTGACAACAAACCACACACTCTCCCCAAAGCTTTTCCACAGCAAAAGGTAAAAGAGAATCTTAAATTAGCAAGAAATGAGTTTTTCAGATGCTGGGGAGTCGAGTTTGTTTTTCAGCTTTCGTGGGTTGGAGTTGTCTCACCTGCCACGTTATGGAAATGAAGAAGAGAAGCTTGGGTCTGACCACAAGGGAAATCTGAACCACTGAATCCTGATGCTCTGAGAAGAACCAGGGTCCTCTAGAATTGCTCTAGACCACCACACCTTGGTGATCCGGTTCCAAAAGGCAAATATGGAGCAGGGAGGAATCCTAAGGCAGAGTCCTCAATTTACCCCTGGGCAAGTGTTTAGGGTCGCAGATTAGACTTACTTAAAGGGCTACTTCTGCTTTCTCTTTTATTGTCTTTGGGCTGCTCCTGGGACCAAAGGCAAAGGAAACACTCAGACCTCCAGACAGTAAATCACTAAGAAAAACAGGAGGAGGAAGCTGGCTGTAGATAGAGTGTGCATCCGAAGTGGAGGAAGAGGCCTCCTATACCCAGGCTTTTTGTTGACACAGACACTTGTCTTCTGCTTCTCTCCAGCAGGCTATTGCATGTAAGTATCACCACCAACCTCCTTCTCTACCTGTTGCAGTTCCCTGTAACCACCTGCAGCATCAGAGCACCCATAGCTCAGCTAAACACAAAGGACAGGCTGCCTGCACAGTAAAGAGGCACCAGAGGCTGATAGGCACGCTGCCCGGAAGAGATGCTTTCTGTTCTGTCAATCCTCCACTCTCTCACCTCCTGACCCCTCACCCTCTGGCCAGGTAAGGGCAGCTGCTTCTCACCTGCCAAAGAGCCCTTCCCAGGCCTGCCATTTCCTGGGGTTTCCCCTTTGCTGACTCAAGAGGTTCCCAAGAATTCTATGTCATGTCCCAGCCTCATTTTTTTTTTTTTACCCTCGCCTCCACCCACCCAGCCCATTGGACCTGGGAATTGTGGCTCAGAAAAATGGCATGTAAAAAACAAAACAAAACAAAGAAACCAGAATGCTTTCCAAACAAACACTGCGTGTGTCCCCAGAAAGAACTTGGCATTTCAACCTCGGGCTTTCCTTCTTGGTAGGAAGGAAGTGCCTAGATCTCCTAGGCTTGAGGACCTGAGCAGAAAGGGTTCCATCAGTGAAATCACACAGATCAAGGTTCCCCAGGCAGAGCAACAAGCCAGCCCAGCTCTCTTGCCTTCTTTCCAGCTCACCTCTGCAGGACTGCTTCCCAGGGAAAACTTTGTATTTGCAAAGCACACAGCCACTTAAACTCAACCCCATCCTCAAGGTGACCCGGGACTTTAAAAAAGGAGCTAAATATAATTGGTCTCCCCTTCTAGAGACAGTTTAGTCTACAACTAGGGATGCCCAAGTCGTCTTCCGTTCTCAGGGAGGGCAACAGGCTCTAACTCCAGCACCACCAGCCAAGCCCCCAAGATTAGCCACCCACACCCCTGCCTCCTTGAAACTGCCAAGTCCAGTCCCCATCACCCCAACCCCGCCGCCCCCCCCCCGCCCCGCCCGGGAAGGAAATGCCCTTCCAGGGGCGTCCTGAACGCCACTCACAGTACCTCTTGGCAAAGATGAGATGAGCAGGAGCTGCAGGAACACGAGCCCCAGCTGCGTCCAGCGGTCCAGCTCCATCTTTCCCGCGGTGCTGCCCGAGTCACTGGGAACTGGAGGCGGGACGGGACCGAAGGAGGCTGGGCGGCAGGCGGCTCTTACAGGGACCTCCCCAATCCCCAGCTGAGCCGGAGCTCGGGTTTCAGCTGGGCAGACTCCCCCATCCCCATCAGAGGGGAGCCACCACCTTCAGCCACAGCGACGGCGACGTCAGCCCCAAACTCTCCTCACCACCTTAACCCTTGAGGGGCCCAGGGGGGCGGGGTGGCCCCCGCAAAGCTCCCCACCTCCTGCCCTCCACCCCCCCCCCCCGCGGCTCTATGGCAGTCCGGAGAGAGGCTAGTGGGTACCCCTCGCAGCTCAGAGAGATGCCCAACAGGACTCTGGGGCTCCCGCGGTCCACCAAGTGGAGGTGGGTGGGCACGGAGGATGGGGTGGAGACGCCAGGAGCACCTGGATGGAATAGGGGTAGAGCCATGGGGTGCCTGCCCCACCCCACCTCCCACCACCCCACCACTGCGGGAGCCTGGGGTCGGGGCTAGGACAGGAATTCATTGCGCTTTCTCTGGATTGCGCCCTGATTAAAAGAGTGGCCTGGGGAAGGAGGCCAGGAGAATAAAGGAAGCCCACTGGCCTGCTCACACTCTAACTCTTCCTCTGAGCTCTCTCTGTCCCCCTCTGTCTGCTCCAAGTGATTACAGTTTGGAAGCTAGTTGGCTAGGGAAATTCCTCATCTTCCCACCAGGCCCATACTGGTGAGTTCAGCAACAGAGAGTATTCCTGAGCACATGCCAGGCTGGGCGCTAGGCTCCCGGATCCTGTACAGGATACTGTCTCTATTGTGGCACCTTAAATGAGGAGGAAGGGTGCTTTCTAAGTTTTTGTGAGTTCTTCGCTTTTGTTTTTGTACCAGTACTCGGTCTGGATGCTGTCTCAGCTTTTTCACTCAAGACCCGCACTTCTTGATTTTTTTTTTTTTTTTTTGTATGTGCAACCAGAGATAAGTCTCTCAAGGACTTTTCTGTCCAGGCTGATTTCCAAACAGAGATCTTCAGATCCGTTTCCTGAGTAGCTAGGATTAACAGGCATGAGCCACGGATTCCCAGCAAAGCTTTTGACTTCTACTTCTTTTTTTTTTCAGAGTACTTGCAATGGTTTATTTTACATATCAACTTGATGAAGATATTCTGGACAGCTGTTCTGTTAAAACACTAATACGGATATTGCTGGGCAGGACTTGTGTAGTTGTGATTTACATTTATAATTAGGAAATTTTAAGTAAAGGAGATTATTCTGGATAATCTTGCCCATCCCTTCTCTATATCTATGTATGTATGTATGTATCTATCTTCTATGTTATCTATAGCTGTATCTATATCTATGTATGTATGCAATCTCTCTCATTTAAAAAATTAACAGAAATTTATAAATATTTAGTGGGTACTCTGTTATTTATAGTTTGATACATGTATATACCATGTTTTGCTCGATCATGGTAAGTATATCTTATCAAGTACGTATCTTCTCCAACATTTATTATTTCTTTGTGGTGAACACAATTTAAATCCTTTCTTGTAGCTTTTAAAAATATTCAGCACACTGTTGTTATAAATCGTCACCCTAATGCATAATTGAACATCAGAAATTATTTCTCCTAACTGAAACCTACCTACCTACCTTTCCTCATCCCTCCTGGTAACCAGTCCCTGGTAACTACTATTCCATTCCATACTTGTAAGAGATTAATTTTTTTTAGATTCCACATATGAGTGACCTCAATAGTATTTATCCTTCTATCCCTGCCTTGTTTAACCTAATATAATACTTTTAGTTCTATTTGTGCTAGCAAAAATGACAAGGTTTCATCCCTTTTTCTTGTCTGAATACTATTGCATTGTACATATATACCACAGTTTCTTTACCATCTATCAGCCAATGCACATACATTCACTCAATTTCTTTTTTGTATTTTTTTACAATAATTCTTTTTAATACATATTTTTATTGTAAAGATACTGTACAAAGGGGTTAGTTACATGAGCAAGGTAATGAGTCCATTTCCTATTGAGCAGTTACTCCCTCATTTATATTTCCCCTACCATCTTTTCCTCCCTACCTCCATAACTCCTCCCTCCTCTTTCCCATCCCCCCCATCCCCACAGAGTTGTTAAGTTCGTTTTCAACATAGTGTCTTGTACATCTCATTGTTACAATGGGTCATCCTGTATCCTTATTTCAGCATTTTGTTATTTCCCCTCCCCTCCCCAAATTAGAAAAACGTATATACAAGATGCAGGGCACCAGAATCAAATACAGTGACAACAGGGGTTGTACCATGGGGGGAGAACATACAAAAGAAACAAAAAAAATCACATATTTTGATTTCTGAACCAAGCACTGTTCTACAAACAGAAAAATGAGCCATTGAGAGTGAGCTCATTCCAGGCCACCCAGTTAGTAATGGGCTGAGCCAGGGTTTAAACCCAGAACTCTTGGGCCAGGGGCTCTAATTTCTAGGTTATTCAGCTTCTTAAGGTACTGCATATATAAAATTGTACTTGCCATTATACATACAATTCTGCCTAAACAGAATTTTAATTAACTGCAATAGTCACATTGTACAATAGGTATTGTTATCTATTTATTATGGATGCAGGAAAGAAGATTCAGAGTTTGACTTGCACATAATTACTCACCTGAAAATGACAAAGTGAGACACACCCAAGTCTAATATGAAATTGGGGCTTTGGGCCATGTCTGTTTCCATATTTGTTTGTACAGTCAGATTAAAAAGATATGAGAGTGGTCATTCCAGGGCAGGCCTAGTGAAGAAAGTGGGATCTCAATCCACTGAGGGAAGTAGAGAAGACTTTCTAGAAGGACACTAGGAAAACAATGAACATTTCTGTTTACATCATCATTTGTGTTTATACTCCCCCCACCATGGATCCATGGCAAGTAACTATCAAAATACCTTTAAATTTGTTTAGGTGGATAGATGGATGGATGATAGATGATAGATACATAGATGATAGATACATGATAGATATAGATGATAGATAGATAAATAGATAGATACATAGATAGATACATAGATATATAGAGTAGGCAGACAGATAGGTAGACATAGATAAACAGGTAGATACATAGACAGATACATAAGTAGACACATAAGTAGATACATAAATAGATGCCAACAGAAGAAGATAAACGTGTGTGTAGCTTGGACATGGCAGAGAAGAGAGTATGAGCATGAATGTGGCCAATAATAGTCCAATGCTAGAATATTATTGTCTAGTGGTTGGGGCCATGATGATGTAGGAGTGGAGGATGCTGGTCCCAAAACAGTGAAATGGCTGAAAATAAGAGCTCATCACTCAGAGGCCTGTGTTCAAATACTGATTTAAGTACTTTCTGGCTACATGACATTTAGCAACTTAATAAACTCTCTTAATTCTCTATAAAATTGATCAATAATCTGTCCTATTGGTTGGAAGAAATTAATGAGATTTTGCATGTAGGCCATAGCACAGTGCTCAACACTTGCTAATTGTACGATGAATGTTGACTAACATATGTAGTGTCTGTCTTGAGACTGACTGGAAAGACACATAGTGTTGGCCTTCCTCCCCCCCCATACCCCTTTGGAAGAAAAAAAATCTGTATACAACAAACATTAAAAAACAGTCTAAAAGAGAAGGAAAATCACAAGGCATATGGAAGAGGTACAGGGTAGAGGTCAGAGAAAGAGGTTCAGTCTATTGCTTGCCAGCAGGTCCTGCTCCTTGCATGATAGCAGCAGGACAGAGCTTTGTTTCCAAAAACCTGTGGGTATTAGAAGCTCTAGGGGTCTACTACCAGCTTAGAGGATGACTTCCTTCCTCCCTTTTCCTCCTCCATGGCCCTCTACCCACATGCACACACAGTCTCCCTATACCAATACCCACCAGCAGCTTCACCCTTAGAACCACTGTACCCCCATCTGGACAGGATGTACAGCCCAGAGAATGTTACACATGTGTCATTGGAGAGTACCATGATTTGGGAACTTCACAACAAACCCTGAGTTGGGAGAAGAATGGGGTGGGGCATGACTATGACACAGAAAAGTCAGTAGTTTGCCTGAGGGGGTCACATAGCCCAACACCACTGGAGTTTGAACTCAGGGCATCAAACACTTGCTAGGCAGATATCTGCTATGAGCCATCTCACCAGTCCTTTTTGCTTCAGTTAATTTGTGGGGTAGGGCTGCCTGGGGCAGCCTTAAACCATGATCCACTTACTTGTATAGCTGGGATGACAGACCCACACCACCATACCTGGCTTATTGGTTGAGAAGGATCTCACTAAGGTTTTGCTCAGACTGACCTGGAACCACAGTCTTCCCAGTCTCTGCCTCCCAAATAGCTAGGATTATAGGTCTGAGCTACTGGACACAGCCAATTTCTTCTGTTTAATAGTTTTCTAAATCAGGTGTTCTTTTTTTGTCCAATATTTGAACTCGAACTCAGTATCTGGTTCTTTCACTCTTTGGTTGGTCCTCTACCAATTGAGCCATGACTCCAACCCCCAGGGCTTCTTAGGAGTTCCTTGTCGTCTGTTGAGAGGGGAATTTAGAGGGACTTTGAACCTGTCAAAAATTTTTATGCAAAATTTCCCTGTAGTTTCTGTTTCTGGAATAAGAAGGAACAGAGCCTTTTTTTTAAAGTCTCACCTGTGAAATTCTAATGCTTTCAGAATCACAATTCTTTACAAATTAAAACTGAAGAATTAATCAAATATTTCTCCGATTTGGAGAAAGCAATCTTGCCCTTTCCCATGGTTGTTGAATCTGAAATATAAACTACACTGCGGATATTTGGAAGACACTCCACCACCACTTTTTAAAAATATTCTTAATTTGGCAATTGCTCTTGATCATGCTGCCTGGTGTGGAATCTAAATGAACACCTTACTTCCTATTTCATCTGGTGGGTTACTGTGTCCAAGACGGCTTCAGTTTCCTCATCTGTTAAGTACCTGCCCACAGGGGATTGGGATAGAGGGCTCAGAACAGTAGCTAAAAACTAAGTACTCAATGATTATTAGCTATTCTTAGCTTGAATCTCCCTTTCCCACCCTTTCCTCCTCCTAACACTCCAGGGGAATCATTTACAAGGAAGACTTTGGGTGAAGAAAGGAAAAGTGACATGCTGGCAGGTGGAGAACAGCACCTGCAATTTAGAATTACCTCCTTACAACCCATGCTCAGAAATCAAGGATTTGCTGTACTGATGGAGTCGAGCCACCCATCTAATTACAAGTCATAATAAACACTCATTTTCACATGAAAGGATGAGGCCCTCTGACACAACCTGTCTCAATTTCAGTGCCAGCAGGGAGGCTGGCCACATACAGAGGGTGTGGCAGCACAGAAGGTCATCTTTGTGAATGCCAACAGTTCCCCAGTTCCCAACTGTAAACTTCAGCAGAACTATAGCTGAGCCACAAGTGCAGGCTGGGAAAAGCTTGAGGAAGGAGGACTGAGTGGGGTCTGTGAACTGAGAGACTTCCCCAGCTTCTGGTAATTAAGTTTGGTTTTCATCAGCTATACAACACCCAAAGTTTAAGTCATCAGGGCCAGAGATGGAAAAGGAAAGCACAGTGAAAAACATAAAGGCTTCCACCAGAGCCTGCTCTGACTGGTCCCACAGTAATGGTCTGCAACCCTAATGAATCCCGGCTGTTCACCTTCACAGCATGCAGCCATGTTCTGCCTCCACGTTTGGCTCGGCTCCACTCCTTTTCCACTGGGAGCGAGGCAAGGGGTAGGTGCGCCTGTGGTTCTTTCTCTGGCCACATTCTTGTGAATCTATGTCATTCTTCATACAAATTGCTGAAAGCAGTCAAGTTTCTGCTTCAGAGGCAAAGCAGAGTTCTTCTCCCTAAATCATGTGAATTTGAAAAACTGACCAAATATTTCTGGGATTTGAGGGAGCATAATTTTGTTCATATATAACAGTGATTGAGGCTAAGCTATAAATTGCACAGGAGATACTTGAAAGACCATCTCACTGGCCATATTTATTGATTGGTTGATTGTATATGCCAGTACATGATATATTGGGGCTTAAACTTTGGCCTTGGGTACTCTCACCAATTTTTTTTTTTCCTCAAGCTTGACACTCTACCATTTGAGCCACACCTCCAATCCTGGTTTTATTTATTTGCTAGTTCATTGGGTAAGAGTCTATGGACTTTCCTGCGTAGGCTGGCTTGAAACCAGGATCTTCAGCTCTCAGCCTCTTGAGTAACTAGGATTACAGGCATGAGCCACCAGTGTCCAGCATCTTTTGCATTTTTTTTTATTATTTCTGACTTAACACTTGCTCTTGATCATCATGCTGATGGGTAAAATACAAATAGACCCCCTCAGTCTCTATTAAGCCTGTACATGTTACTTCATCTGTTCTTGACTTCAAATCTATTCTTGACTTCTTAACTTCAAATGCATATTTATAAATCAATTCAAAATAAAAGTTATCAGTTGGGAAGCAGTGGCTCAAGCCTGTAATCCCAGCTACTCAGGAGTCTAGACCTTGAGGACCATAGTTTGAGGCCAGCCCTGGAAGAAAAGGCCACAAGACTTTCCATCTCTGGAATGATCAACAAAAAACTAGGCTGGAGTCATGGCTCAAGTGTGACTGAAGAGTGGGATAGTAGGATAGAAGATCAGGGTTAAGATGTAGCTCAGGGACAAAGTGCTTGCCTAACAAGTACAACATCCTGGGTTTGATCCCCAGTACCAACAAAAAGAAAAGACAAAAATATATACTTAAGAGCAGCCCTGGACGATGCTTTGAACAACCAAGCAGAGATGGTCCCCAAATTATAATGGCTCAACTTATGATTTTCTGACATCAAAATGATGTAGAAACTGTACTTCAGACTTTGAATGTGGATTGTTTCCCTGGGCTAGAAAAATGCAACATGGCACTTTCTTATAATTCTGTTGCAGATGCAGCAAACCGAAGCTCTCAGTCAGCCACACCATTGTGAGGGGAAACAACAGATATTCTACAGAGTCCTGGATTGCCAAGCTCCACGTTTTGGCTGGTTGGATATATGAAATGAATATATGAAATTTTCCATTTGTGGAAAATAGTGTTTTCAACTTATGGTGCTGTTACCAGGAGCTAAATCAAGGAGCCTCTGAAGGCAAAAACAAACAAAACAAAACAAAAATCAGCTCAGTCAATTGACAGTATTCAGTGTTTGTCATCAGCCACTCAGCCCTGGAACAAGGCTCGCATGGACAGACTGGTCCTGGTGACAGCGGTGGAGGTTACAGATGGCAGAGCAGCCTGGATGATAGCTTACCAAGGCCAGTGTATCTACTGCAACAGCTGGTGGGTATGGAACCCACCAGCAACAGGGCCCATTGTTGAACCCTAATAAAGTACCAGGCAGGCCCAGTAGCACTAGGACAGGGACCAGAAAATTTGCATTCCTAAAAAGGTCCAAAATGATGCTAGTGATGCTGGTCCCTAGACTTCCATTTGAGGAGTAAGGACTCAAAGGAGCAGATATTACCTCCTGAAGCTGGAATACTGGAAGAAAGAACAGCTCTTTAACAGGCTCTATCAGAAAGAACTTAGCAGGGAGCACTTGGGACACATCCTCTTGGCAGCTAGTATACCTACAGTTAGTCTGAGCTGATTTAGGAAAGCTTCAAAGCTTGTTCACCGGAAAGAAAGGGGTTACTCTTGGTTAGGTAGCTTAGAGGGGAACAGCATGAACTATGCAGTGTCTGGAAGAATTCAGGGTTTGTAACTGTCTTCTCTTCTTCCTCTGTCCTGCTGGCTTGACCATGGGCTTTAAACTTTCAACCTGGAGCTTCATGATCTGAAACAGAATTGTCACCAGGGGGAAGTATGCTGTTCCCCAAAGTAGTTAGGAGGTCAGCAGGGATCCGGCAGTGGCCGTCCCCCATAAATCCAAGTCTGCACATGCCTCTTTTAGGTTCTGCAAACATGCTTGGTTCCTTCATCACAGTGGGCCTCTCGGAGCCTCGGCTCAACCATAAATCAGACTCCACTGATGCTGAGTTGACACCAGCCTCCTCTTGGATGTCTCTCTGGTGGACTGGGCCCATTTACCTGTAATTTAGCTCTGGACTGTTTGCCTGATCATATTTCATTGGAAAGCCTGATCTCATTTAAGGTTTGTGTTTCTAATTCTGTTTCTGGGCAGGTAACCAGTGGGAGGCAGCCAGGGAAATGTAAACAGTTAATGAAATCTAACAGGATCCACACTTTTAGTGATATTTCATGCCTCCAACAAGTTTGTCTCTCACATTTCCTCCACTGGGCCTTTCCTCCAGGGGCTAGTCTAGGTCTGTTCTCCATCACCATGTCAAGCGATTAAGGGAAACACAGGTGTCTGTAGTCATTAGAAATCAAAATCCACCTGCTAGACCATGTGTTAGAAGGAGGGCAACTCAGGGTCAGCCTGTTCAGGGTGGGTGGAGGGTGAGCGTCTGGCTAGGAGCCCATAGGGGACCACAAATTGTGCTGGTTTCCAGAGAAAAAGTCTCCTGGGAGTCAGGTGAGAGGCTCACCTGCAGCCAGATGTCTGGGTACTATTCAACAGTGGTCCCCGAAGGTCTTGAAAGTGGGTATTTTTTTTCTCTTAATGCCCTAGAAGCAATTTACTGCTCAAATCTGCTCCTTCTTTTTGTGAGTCTTCATGCACATCTTGTTCCTCCTATGTATATGCTAAATTCTCACATGTTTGTCTCTCTCCTGTATTCTTCTCACCTTTTCTCTTTCCTTTGTGTGTGTAGGGGTGTGTGCGCCAGTACTGGAGCTTGAACTCATAGTCTCATGCTCTAACTTGACTTTTGCAGTGAAGGCTGGTGTTCTACCACTTGAGCCACACCTTCACTCCCGGGTTTTTTTTTTTGGATAGTTAATTGGAAATAAGGATCTTTTGGATTTGTCTGCCAGGGCTGGCTTCAAACCTCAATCCTCAGATCTCAGCCTCCTATGTATTTAGGATTACAGGTGTGAGCTACCAGCACCCAGTTCTTCCTCCTTTAACTCCCTCTATCTTCTCCTCTTTTTCCTTACCTTTTTTTTTTTTTTTTTTGGTCTGTCGTGGGCTTGAACTCTGGGCCTGGGCACTGTCCCTCAGCTCTTCAGCTCAAGGCTAGTGCTCTACCACTCGAGCCACAGCACCACTTCCAGCTTTTTCTGTTTATGTGATGCTGAAGAATTGAACCCAGGGCCTCTTGCATGCAAAGCAAGTGCTCTACCACTGAGCCACCTTCCCAGCTCCTCCTCTCTTCCTTACTACAGGAAATCAAGGTTCAATGACCTAAATATGAGGGCTGACTGAAATAGCACTTAAACAAGAAAAGGGGATGTTTGGGCAAATGATTGATACACATCTATATCAAACCCTTTGGGCCAGGAGATCCTGATCCTGAAGGAGGCACAGGAAATGGATTGGGGGGGGGGGGGGCTCCAGGTAAAATTGTGGAGTGGCTCATTCTGTCACCATCCTCCATTTTGACTCCTTCCCCAATCTGGCATCTGCTCGTATGTCCTGGCACTGCCACGGCCTGTCCTCCAGGTTTCTTCCTGCATTGCCATTGCTCAGAGTCGATGCCATGTCTGCTAGTGCTACACCCTGCAACCCCCATCTCATCCTTCCCCACACTCACATGAGGCGCTTGGGGCAGCCCTCTCTGCTAGACATCATTGTGCTATGTAAAGCTCTTTGGCCCAGAAATCAGCTTCAGACAGATAACACTGAAGTATGTTCCTGAGTTTAGGGTGTACCACTCAGGGAGCCAACTCAGGGAGGCTGGCTTTCTTCTATCCTAATGACCTCACACGGAGTCACTTGACTTGGTCCCCTGCTTTTTCCTTAGCATAGCCCTGCTCTATGTCTCTGTGGTTGTAGAAAGTATTTGTCACACATGTGCATTGCATAAATTCCCACATGTACCAAGAGCAACATGGCTAGAACTCAGTTCTCTGTCCTAGCTGTGTGCCCTGGGAGGGCTGGTCTTTCTCTCTAGTTCTAGTTCCTTCTATGTAGAACAAAGGGTTGGACCACTGAGCTCAAAACTCCTAAGCCTCCAGCTTCAGTGGGTTTCTACATATATAACCAAGAGAATCTCAGGGGTTTCTGATCTGTGGATTGAAACCAGGTATCTATCATAACCATTTCATTCATCCATGACTTTTTCTCTCTGGGATCTTAGAGAACATAAGCGACTCATGACACCTCTCCTGTCTGATGATAACCCCCAGAGTTGTCTCCTAACTGCCCATCAACTGACAAGTTACCATAGACATAAGCAGCAACTGGATTTCTAATGTCTCCCATCCCACTCACCAGCACTGCCTACCTTAAGATCCCCAATTGTTCCCAGTGTGTGCTCCAGCGGCTCTGCTACCAGACTAGCCTAAGAGCACTCCAGACCACAGAAAGGGACTGATTTCCTCATTCTCCTCATTCTCCCACTGCTGGGCTTCCCGATGCCAGCAGGCTTTTCTGTTCTGCTCAGAAGTGATGAAATTATCCCTCTCCCTCGCATGGTACCACCCAGACCTATAAAAGGCCCTGCCTATTTCCTCAAGCGTCACCAGATCTATTGCACAAAGTCGTGTTCATTCTTGTACAGGACCCTGATGCAGTGCAAAGATGACCATCCCCTTGCTGCTCCCAGCTTGGAGTGGGAGAGCCTACTTGTAAATCACCTGCTGATGGTCGCCGATTGCTTCTGCAGACGTGAGTTCCATTTTGAATTCCAGCTGAGATGTTACCACAGTCCTCGCATACACACACACACACACACACACACACACATACACACATGCAATTCTATAATTTATATCATTGCAGCAAATAAATCAAAGTAATGCATGAGTGAGCAGTGAGTGAGTGTGACTTTATGTGCAAGAAGTAAAATAGGAGAGGGCTGCAATAGCGGAATCCTGGCAGTTCATTCAGTATGCCAAACCACATTACCAGGTAAAAATTAGAATTCTCCTCTCCAACTCTTTGCCCCCATATATTCTAGAAGCAGGTTTCAATCTCCAAAGGAAACCTGCAACAGTGTTGCTGGTGACATTTGAAACCCTGTACTTGCTAACAAGAAAGAAAAAAATCAAAGTGATGAGAAAATAAAATCATATGCTATAAAAGGAAGGCTTTTTTTTTGGTAGTCAATATAGGATGCCTGGAAAGAAAAATATAGCCTCGATGCTCAGTCTGGAAACCCTGCATAATGCTATTTTAGACTAATGTAAAGAGCTATGGATAAGATCAGGACATAATAACAGCTATTTTTTTCCCTTCCTGTAGGAATGAGGAATCGAAAGCAGCTATTAAGAATCTGGGCCCAGAATTTTGAGTAAGGAAACTTAGAAGAAGGGCCTCATTTTATGATCTGTTCTGCCTGATCGGGACCCAAGAGAAAGTCAGAAAGCCTCCTGTGGTAGAGACAGATGCATTCGATAGTTGAATTTGTATTGACTGATAGAAGGTGGTAGAACTGGAGGAGGTTTGAGGAAGTTGCCCCTGAAAACTGTGCAAAAGTCAGTTCAGACTAAGAATAACTGCTACAAAAGGCAAAGCAGTCAGGCATCAATGGCTCATGCCTATAATCCTAGCTACTCAGAAGGCCGAGATATGAGAATCCCAACTTGAAGCCCTAAGAAAGTCCACAGACTTAACTACCAGAGAGAGGGAGGAAGAGAGGGGGGGCGGGGGAAGAGAAGAGAAGAGAAGAAAAAAAAAAGAAAAATGGATCTGTGGCTCAAGTGGTAGTATACCAGCCTTGAGCATAAAAGCTAAGGCACAGTGCCCAGGCCCCAAGTTCATGCCCTAGTACTAACACAAAAGGAGGAGGGACAAGGCAGAAATCACCTGTTCTTCTGTGGTCTCCTGACCACTCCGTACCCCATCCCCATTGGCATCCTCTCGAAAAAGTCCTTGTAAAATGGCCTGATTGACATACTGAGTACAAAGCCTGGTTTCCAACCCCACTAAACCTAGGACTTTGGAGGTGGATACTATAAATTCTAATGGGATTTGGAGATAATGGTGGAGAAGGCCAAACAGCAGCCACAGAAGTGCCTTCCAATCGTTCATTTCCTGACAAAGCCCTAAAAATAGAAACTTTCTCCAGACTCCATGGAATCTGGGGTCTCTGCTGCCATGTCTGGAAACCCATCAACTGCTTACTTTGGTAACGGGGTCTGTGACAACACTCTTGGCTTTCATCGCTGTTTCTGGCACAAGCACTACGAAGCGCTTCTTTCTTTTTTGGTTTTAAGTCTCACTTTTCATAGAAGATAAATCAACTGTAGAAGTCTGTTATGAAAACCAACTTGGCAAGCCAGGGCTCCTAGAGAGAAGCAGAGGTAGCTTGATTTTCCATTATCTCAGTGTAAAACAAGTAAATTCTCCCTTAGGACGCTCTGGGGTCATCAGTAGTGATTTAAACCATGGCCCTTGGCCGACTCTGGTCTAGAGCATGATCTAATCAGGACTGGAATTCTCAAAGAAAAAGAGTAGGGGGGAAAACACTCTGCCCTAGATGTGAGGTTTTCAAAGCTATCTCAGTACAAGGATGTTTTCCCTTTCTGCCAAAGCCTCCCCAGAGGGAATCTTCCAAAGGAAGCTGATTCTCTGCATCTTTTAAAGGTCCTTTTGTTCTGTAAAATGAGCAAGGTTAAGCCTGGGCCAGCTTTTCTTTTCTTCATTCCCTCAGCTGACAAGCTCAGGCTTTTCCTGGTTTGATGGCTTTGCTGCAAATGTGGGAAGCTGAATGACCTTACACAAGGATTTAACCCTTGCCTAAGCCTGTCTCTCTCTGTATGGCTGCAATCTGAACTCATGTGGAAACTCGGTTGGTTTGATGTTTGTGGAAATTAAAGGAGGCATTTGATGTAAAGTGACTAGCTTAGCACATTGCCAAGTAAATCCAATCATTTTGTAGAGAAGCAGTTGTGTGATGAAGAGTATGGGCCTACAGTTGAAGATGCTGTGTTTGAACCTTAGCTCCATCACTTTCTATGTAAACTACCTGAGTTCTCTCTTTTAAAAAAAAAATGTTATGACAAAGGTGATGTACAAAGAGATTACCTGTGCAGAAGTCAATCTTCTGAAGTATCTAAAGACGGAATACTAAAGACTGACCACATCCTATTACCCAAGGTGCATTTGAACCCCAAGTATGCACAGATGTGCTTGATGCAGGCAGGGCAATCCAACCTAAATCTGGCTGTAACTGTTCCATGGTGATCCTAACCAAAAGTCCCCACCTCCCTTTTTTCAGTAACCTCTAAATAGCCTTTTCTATAACCAGTGTCTCCTACCTCAGACCCTATAAAAGCCTAACTCCAACCCCCTCCTCCTTGTATAACCTCTATTCCTGTGGGAAAGTTGCTTGCCCTTTGCTGTTGTAATAAATAGCCCTCACCTGTCAAGATCAAGTCTAGTCTGTTCTTTCTTCTCCATGTTCCTAACAATAAGTACATTTCTTTTGGGACAATGTCACCCCTACCTGACAATGTCAGGTACCTCTCTCAGCTACCTGATTTCTAGAAGCCACAGTTTTCTCATCTGTAAAAGGGTGTGGCAATGCTGTGTGTCTGGCACTTTAGGTGGTTGTTAGGAGGAGGCAATGACACAAAACACTCAGACCATACAATAAATAGTAGGTAAATGAGAGCACTACTGTGACTTGAGAAAATGATGATGACAGCAATCATAGCTACTCATACCAATGCTGTTTCCAAAACATTATTTAGGGATCTTTGAGTACTAGGCAAAGCAAGTCACTTCTAGAAAAAAGCAAGAGAAAGATATATCAGAGGGACTCTGAAACAGCTGACAGAATCAGAGGATAAGTCAAATGGTCAAATATCTCCAAGAGGTAGGAAAGAGCCCTGGTGTAAATCAAGGAAACTGATGATGGTGTTTTCAAGGTGTTGCTACACCTCTACCGGGGCCCCATCTTTGAGCCTTCCCCTCCCCTAAACAAAGTATGTGATTTTTCTAATTACGATGTTGATGGAAAGACAGCCACAGTCAGTGGCCTTCTGGGTAAAAATAGTAAAATAGCTGCAACCAGTAGTTTTAGGACCTTATGGACAATTATGCTGCTCCTTACCCCAGGGAGTGGACTGTTCAGCACTACTAAAATCTTATTTCCCACTTGTCCAGACTTCCTATAGCCAGTTGAAACGTTCTTGGCCTTCCCGGGAAAGAAAACAAACAAACAAATAAAATGGGTCCTTCCCTACCTCGCTCCCAAATTCCAGAGGAGGGGATAAAAGAGCATGTAGATCACTTGCTCTTACCCTCTGTCCATTTCCACAGACAGCTTCATCTTTCTCTTCTGCTTGAGTTTTTCACTATTCTTGGCTTTACTATTGTTATTATTGTTGTTGTTGTCATTGTTATTATTATTATATTTGGTCCATCATGGGGTTTGAAGACTGGGCCTGAGTGCTGTCCCTTAGCTCTTCAGCTCAAGACCAGTGCTCTATCACTTGAACTACAACACCACTTCCAGTTTTCTAGTGGTTTATTGGAGATAAGAGTTTCATGGTCTTTCTTGCCCAGGCTGGCTTTGAACCGTGATCTTCAGATCTCACCCTGTTGAGTAGCTAGGATTATAGACGTGAGCCACAGGTGCCTGGCTTTGTTGTTGTTGTTTTTTTAATGCCAGTCCTGGGGCTCGAACTCAGGGCCTGGGTGCCATCCCTGGGCTTCTTTTTTCTCCAGGCTAGTACTCTACACTTCTGACTTTTTCTGAGTAGTTCATTGGAGATAAGAGTCTCAAGGACTTCCTTGTCCAGACTGGCTTCAAACCTGGATCCTGAGAGCTCAGCCTCTTCAGTTGCTAAAATTACAGGAGTAAGCCACTAGCCCCTGGCTCCTGGCTTTATTTCTATATCTAGAGAACAAGGACCTCCTCACTTACACTGCTCATGTATCAGTGTGATCTAGTAAGGAGAAGGAGTTAACCAAAGAAAAATCTAGCTGTTGCCCAAGGAAGGGAGCTGGCAAGCTGGACTGGTAGAACCAACTCATGCCAAATGTAATTCTGAGCAATCCTACCATTATTGGTATTTCTTATCAATATTTGTGATAGCAGTGGTTGTGGTAGTGGCTGTTAATATTATTCATCCAAGGAAGGAGACATAAAGCAATCAAAAACAGTAGTGTCAGGGCTGGGGACAGCTATCATCTCAGTTATTCAGGAGACAGAGATTCAGAGGATCACAGTTTGAGGACAGCCAGGACAAACAAGTTAGCAAGATTCATGCATTTGATCAATAACTCTGGTATGATGGTACATGCCTATGGTCATCTCACACCTATAATCTTATCTCCTCAGAAAGCTGTGATCAGGAGAATCACAGTTCAATACCAGCTCAGGCATACAAAGTTTATAAGACCCTATGTTAACAGAAAAAAAAAAAAACTGGTATGGGGGTTCATGCCTGTCATTCCAACTACAGTGGGAAGCATAAACATAGAGAATCTCAGTCCAGGCTGGCCTGAGAAAGAAAGCAAGAACAAATTTCAAAAATAACCAGAGCAAAAATTACTGGAAGTATGGCTCTAATAGTAGAGCATCTGCCTAGCAAGCTCAAGGCCCTGAGTTCAAACCCCAGTACCACCAAAAACAAACAACTACAAAAACCAGTGATGCTTGGTGCTGGTGGCTCAGACCTGTAATCCTAGCTACTCAGGAGGTTGAGATCTGAGGATCACAGTTAAAAAGCCAGCCTGGACAGGAAAGTCCAAGATACTCTTATCTTCAATTAAACACCAGAAAATCAGAAGTGGAGCTGTGGCTCAAAGTGGTAGAGTACTAGCTTTAAGAACTCAGGGACAGCACCCAGGCTCTGTGTTCAAGCCCCATGAGCCACAAAAAAAAAAAAAAAAAAAAGTGGTGTCAATGAAATCAGAACTGAACTTTATGGATACTATTATTTCCTAGGTAATCAGAATACTCATAAAACTAACACTGAACACTGCTTTTATTCTTCTTTTACAAAAATTATGTTTCTTAAAATGCCTTTGACTTTGGGAAAATGATCATTTCCCTGTAATAAAACAAAGGCCATCGTTTCTTGTCTTCTTACTAAGTGTTCGACACTGTGTAAGCACTTGACCTCTTTTATCTCACTCATTGTATTGCCAGGTTGGGTCAGGAGAAATGATTAACCATTGTTAAATAAAGTTTAATGGAAACAATAAAAATTAATGTTGAAGTCATAATAATACTTTATCATTGTTAATAATTAATACCAAGTGATGGTAGTCTTTAATTTTGTAATAAAGCTTCTTTATATAGTGAATCAGTCATTCAATTCACCAGGACACACTATTAAATCTATATAACTACTTGCCCTGGCCCATTCATGCTACATAAAGCTGTCCATGTGAGAAGCGATCAAATAGCTAGTCAATGTCTGTGATTCAGCTGCCCTTGTGAAAGTATATGTGGTGAAACAGGATAAATAGTCTGGGATTAGCACAGTTGATGTGTGTTGGTGTTTGTTGAAGTGCATAGAATAAAATGCTGTCACAGCATTTTAAAATTCTTCTGCAAACAGGACTAACTTTCAGAAATCAAATATCTGCTGGGTTCTTTGGCTTAATCCATATAGTGCTCATCCTTAACATCATTTGTTTTGTCTTAGTAGAGAGTCCTCTGTAGCAAAGAGCAATGCAGGATCCTTCTTCCCACCATCGCTTGCTTCTCTGAGCCTCTCTGGACTAAGTGTCAGCAGTTCCCAAGCTTTCTGCTTTGCATCCCATCTCTTGAGAGATACACCCTGCCTTGTATTGTGAAGAATGCATTGGAAGCTATTTTTTTTCTTTTCTTTAGGGGTGATGAGCTTACATTGACTTTTCTATCCTCCTCTGATATCTTGGCTGTGCCTAGCAAAACACCTTTGCAGCATTGGGGATAGGAGACAAGGTTCTTTGCAGAGCTGTCTTAGACAGGAAGGATGCATTCACCCCTATCCTCTAACCCTGCAACTCCAGCCAGGCTAGCTATCATCATCTCCCTTAATCACTGCTGAAGAAAGGGAATAGGAAAGCAGCCTCCAGTGAAAAGTTCTCACAGGAACACAGGAAAAGACCACCCAGGCTGCCAGGAGCATTGTAACCCCATGGAGACAAATAGAACACACTCCAGCAAGACAGCCATGGAAAAAGTCTTATTTCATAGTGGTATTGAAGCCACTTCACTGAAAAAAAAGTCTCCTCTCCATCCTTCCTGAGCTAAATGCTTAGTACTTCTGCTGGCTTCAAATCCTGCCTATAAACCTTAGAGCAAAGACAGAGGAAATGGGTGCAGGGTCCTTGGAGACAAACTTATTCTCTTTAATAATTTTATAAAAAAAAATTAGCCCTGCACCTGCCCCTCATCCTGTGCATATATCCTCTCATAGTTGTGTTGGCAATCTGACTATCTAACTCAAACTAAAATAGCTGGGTATGGAAGAGGAAAAGAGCCACAGGTAGCTTGAAGGCATAAGAAGAACAATAGGCAGTACTTATGTTAATCAGCTTTCCATTATTGTAACAAACACCTAGGATCATCAGCTTATAAAAAAGAAATGTTGATCTTAGCTCCTGTTTTTAGCTCTTCTGGTCTGTGGTCTCAAGGTCCCATTGCTTTCAGGCCTTTGTCAGGCATAATGTCATGCTGAAAAAAATTCCATTCATCTCATGTGCTGGGGGCAAAATAGAGGAAGAAGGGGAAAAGGTGGGGTCAAGCTATCCCTTTCAAGGGAAAGCCCTCAATGACCCAAAACCTTCCAGTAGGACAGCTCTTAAGTTTCAGGGTACCACATATAATCACTTCCTCCAGGAACTCTTTTCTGATTACCCCAAAGTGTGTGAGCTGTTCTTATATTGGACTAGAAATGTTTATTTCTTAGCCCACTTTCCTCCTGTCAAGAAGAAACACCATCACACTATTCCCAGTATGTAATTCTGTCTCCTCTAGAGTATGGAGAATGGGGGAGGACACCTATCCCTCACCAGAATAGTGACCACATCAAAGCAAGAGGGTCATAGAGACAGAAGTTGTCAAACTGCAGGTTCTACCCAGTGATTCCTGGATTCCAGGCCAGTCTTCCTTCAGATGAAAACCTGTTAAATCATTCTGCTTAATATATGGCCCATCTCTGTATTTAAAGCCAAAGGACTCTAAGTGAAATGTTGAATCTGTACCTTGAGACTTGTGTATCATGACCCTGAACCTTAGTCTCTTACTCTATAAAGTGAAATCGTACTGCTCCGTTGGATAGATTCCATGATACAGCGAGTTCCCAAGATACCAAATCTATCCGGGCAGTTTGTGTACTATATATAGGAACTCAGGTTAGAGCACAGTGGGAGGCCAGAATTCAACCCAGTTTCTACTGACTAAGCCCTGCCACGTTTGCCCAAAGGGTGTTTGCACAAATATTCTCTAATATTCGCAAATATACTCCCAAAATGGTGCTGGTAAGGGCTTTGTACATGTTAGGTCTTGGCCAGCACTAATTGAATCTTAAATTTCTTATTTCCACGGAGAGAAAAATAAAAACTATTGTTGCTGAAATAGCAATAATTTGAGCATACTTTTTTCTGGGTGGCAGTATAGCAGAACAGTTAAAAACAAAAGCTTTGACATTAGTCTGGGGTTTGATCCCCAAATCTACCACTAACTATACTGAATTGTCATAAGCCAGATGCATAATCTCTGAGTTTCACTTTCATCATCTGTAAAAGGGGAATAATTTGGGAGGATTAATGGTAACTTTGTAATTACTATCTCCTGAATACCTCATGTTTCAAGTGTTCCAGGACATAGCTTTATGGAGAAGTAGTCCCCCAGATCACCAGAGGTAATCAAACATTCATTATGGTAATTGGTATTTATTAAAGTCCTAATGTGTTCTAGGCTCTGGAGGGCTTATACCGCTTATTGAGGATTTCCTGTTTGCCAGATAATGTGCTAAGCACTTCATACACATGATTTCATTTATACCCACAACCACCCTATGCAGCAAATTCTATTATTATCTGCTTGAGGGAAACTTACTAAGAAGGTAATGAATCGATATGTGTAAGCATGTGAGCCAATGCTAAGCAAGTAAAGATAGATTTTATTTCTGTGGAAGACAAGTACAAGGATGTACTTTCAAGCAAGATGGTAGCTAGGAATTTGAGTGAGTGATTGGAGGCAATCTAGACACCTATTTTTTTGGATGTTTTGTGTAAACAGAGAATGAAATATCATACAGCCGTCAGAAGGAATTCTTGCCAGGTGGAAGTGGCTCATGCCTGGAATCCTAGCTACTTAGGAGGAGACTGAGATCTGAGGGTTCAAAGCCAGCCCAGCAGGAAAGTCTGTAAGAGTCTTATCTCCAATAAACCATGCAGAAAAATCCAGAAGTGGCGCTGTGGCTCAAAGGATAGAGTGATAGCCTTGAGCAAAAGAAGCCCAGGGACAGCATCCTGGCCCTGAGTTCAAGACCTGAGAATGGCACAATAAATAAACAAATAAGTTCCTAATTTATATCTAGGAAGAGGAATAGATTTCAAAAACTGTGTCAGATTGAAGATGCAAGAAACTGGGTAGGATTTAGAACACAAGAAAATAGGGCAGTCGTATGCCAAATTCAGTCCATCATGAATATTAGGGTTCACTTACTCTTTCCAGATGCTGCCATTCGGTGTGCACCAAAAATAATGGAGAGTAAAACACAGCGCCTTCCCACAAATTGCCATAGCCTGGGGTGTGTTCACTAAATGAGAAAGGGAAAATATCTCCACCACAGGTATGCATCTTGCCAATGATTGTCTCTCTGGGTTGGTAGATTAGTTTATCTCTCCTACTTATGTCCTTGTAAAGTGGAAGAAACTAAAGCTTTGGTGAGCATGTTAAATTGAAACTAGAACTACTTAAAATAGTTATATATATATATATATATATATATATATATATATATATATATATATATATATATATAAAGTAGAGAGTGGTAGCAACTGAGAAGGTAGAGCCCTTCTGAAGAAGCTTTTGTTAACTAATGGTATAGTTTCCTGAATAACTACTCTCTGCCCCTGCTTGTTGAATTAAAAGGAGCTACATGGGAATAAGAAAAGGACTCAGTACTCTGCTCAAACATCTGTAGTACTACTACAAGCACTACAGAAGCACCAAACAGCACAGTCAGAATTTGGAGTTAATGGCAGGTATATCTTGGATCTGCAAATAGAAACCAAGACTTCCTCCAACCCTTGTCTCATTCCTGGAACTCCTTGGCTGCTGCCAATTTGATTGTCTACATCCTCATATCCTAGCACACTTGGGGCAAATGCCTTCTCCAAAACAGTCTCAGTACCCTTCGGGTGCATATCCCACTCCAGCAAATCCCCAGCCAGTGGAAAGGTCACTGTTTCCATCACCTTTCATGGGACTGATTCATGGCCCCTCCAATCTAAAAGTCATTTAAACCATCCTGTGTCACTCTCCAAAGTCCCCCAGAAGAACAAGGACAAGTGCTTTGCTGCACAATAATTGTCCATTATCAGTGGTGATACCTGACTCTAAACAGATGTGGCTGGAATTAAGTTGTGGAGAGTGTTAAGTGAAACTACCAGGACCCAGCAGGAAGAAGGATACCTCCTTGTTGGCTCCCAAGGTAAGTGACAAGGAAGTCATTATGGTCTTTAAGCAATATTGGGGCAGCATAAAGATCACCTGATTATAAAGGAACTCAGAAAAAGGGAGGGCCACCTTTGAGTACATTGTGACAGCTCACCTTTTTGTGCACACCCTGGGTTATTTTCCCCACACATTGTATTTGGATTTCTAGAAAGTCAATGAAGGAAGGGCAAATCATCTTCAATGACTTCTCTTCTTCTCTGTCCTTCCTACCCTGACTCTTCCTCTCCACCCCCTCCCCCAACTTTGGAAAACTGCTAACCATGACTTCTAATGTTGACTATTACAAATAAACTGTAACTGACTGAAGCAATAGAAATGCACAGAGAATTTAATTTGTTACAGCAGCTGATCTACTTTGACAATACAATTCATTACTGTTTTCATAAGACAACAACCTAAAGTCAGTTCAAGAAAGAATACTCATTTGGCTTCAGGAGTCTGTCTATTTATCTTGAAAGCATCTCAATAATGGCAGATGGTGAGAAAATATTTGCAGTATATCTTACAGTCAAGCAGTTATGACTAAGGAGCACCAGTTCTAAACATAGAACATAAATCAAGACATTATCAAAGGATATAAACAATTCACAAAGTTACAAATGACTAGTGAATGCATGAAAACAAGTTCGTCTTCATTAGTAAGCTGGGAAATGCAAATTAAAATAGGAATGAAATCATTTTTATCAACTAAATTAGAATGGATCCAGTTAGCTTAACTTGACATTATTTAGTATAGGCAAGTATTTAGGGAGAAAATATACTCCTCTCCCAACCACATTGTAGCAATTTACACTAGCACTAGAAGTTCCAGCTGTAAATTTTTTAATGGTAATTTGGTTCTACCTATCAAAACACCAGTGTGTTTCCTACCAAAATACAAGACATAGGTACCTTTTGGCTCAGTAATCACATTCCTAGGAATATTTACATACAAGTGATACAAGTTAGCAGAAAAGCAGCCAATCAGGGAATTTTGATCTACAAAGTTTACAGATGGCAAGATAAGCTGTAAAACTAAAATCTTCCTGACAGTGAATTAGGGCAATAGGATACAAAAGAATAAGGAAATAAGAAGGACAAAAGAATGTGGGAATGTCTATGCCACATGCTCTCTTTCTCTGTAATATTTCTTTTCTTTCCAATGAACTTTCCTATCATCTTTGCTATGTTTGTGTCTTGCTTGAGTTCTTCTCTTGTCAGATACAAGGACCAAGATCAATTTAGCTGCCCTAAAAGTTCTGCTAACATGTGTTGGCTGGGAAGTTAGAGATTATGTATTTTCCTAACTTAGACTCATCAGATGGTTCCACAAGATTATATGTTAAAGGATCAGTTGTAGAATTCATTGTCATATTAAAAAGATACCTTAATAATAGCTATCAATATAAGAATCAGTCAAACATACAAGTTCAGCATTATGATGAAAATAGATGTAACAGATTAAATAAAAGGAACTTTTCCTATTGCCTTTAAATTCTACTAATGCCCAAAGGTGAAAACAACTATTCATTCAACAGACACATTCTAACTCATATCCCCACCTCCAGGTATATAAGAAAAAGTTGAAAGATTATTTGAAGGAAATTCATAAGAGTAAAGAACACAAACACATTTCTCCTTCTTTATCTTCAAACCAAGGAAAATGTTCTCCAAGAAAACAACCCATAAAGTCTATATTCTAGAAGAGGCAATAGAGCTTAGTTTTCAGTTTAACAAACATACCTTGAAGTCAGTTTATAAAGCTACTACCTGCTGCTTCTGTAAGATAAAGCACAGAGAGTTCTGTGAACATGTAAACTATTGACACACTAGTTCAGGGAGTATATATGGATAGGAAAATAGGAATGCCTATCTGCAACCCAGAGAAGTGTACAAATAAGAGGTCAGCTGGAGCTCCCCGTGCTGCTAGTGAGAGGAGAGGGCAGTTGACTTTGAACCACAATTCTCAGATCTCAGCCTCCTGAGTAGCTAGGATCACAGGCGTGAACCACCAGGGTTTAGCTATACCAAACTTTCCACCTTCTCAACACCCCAACACATCTGGTACAGCACAGGAGTTCCATCTACATCCCCAACAAGCAGCACCTTTGGTTTTCAGAGCCTCTTTAATGAGGCTCAAATGAACCTATAAAGGAGGCCTTTCGGGTAAAGACTTAGGGAGTCCCAGCACCCGAAACAAGTTCTAGTATTGCTGTGTGAATCCCAAGTGAGAACATCCTTATGGATGGCTGATCAGGAATGGAGTCTTCATTCATAAAATTCAAGAAGGGTAGTTTTCTTTTGCAAAGCATGGGAGGAGTTCGGGGGGGGGGGGGCAAATGAGATCTATGGGAGGTGAATGGACTAGGAGGAAAGTAGATCACAGTGTAGACCCTTAGGGGTGGGTCCCAACTTATCAATTTATCTTGGACAGCCCATATTTGTGTACCTGCAGCACAAATTAAAATAGTGAAAGTCAAGTATTTTCTTCTAATTTCCTCTTCTAAACCCAGAGTGGACATTAGGGTATACAAAGTTTGAGAGAACACATCACTTCACCACCAATAGCAAGTTAGGACACAGCTGAAGTCCAAGGTTTTGAGGGTAGAGAGAGAAGTTTGACAAGAGTGAAGACTTCATATCTAACAGTGATCAAAATACTATGACTCATCCTAGCTGCCTTCAAGAGATTAAAAAGGGCCAGGCACTAGTGACTCATGCCTATAATCCTAGCTACTCAGGAGACTGAGATATGAGGATCATGGTTCAAAGTTAGCCCAGATAGGCAAGTACATGAGACTCTTATCTCCAATTAACCACCAAAAAGCTGGAAGTAGAGCCTATGATTCAAGTAGGAAGGAAAAAAAGCTCAAGGACAGCACCCAGGCTCTGATTTCAAGCCCCCAGATAGGCAAAAAAAAAAAATATTTTATGAAGTAGGTATTAAAAGGAAAAAAAGGTACCACCACTCTTTTACAACCTATGTCTCACTCATTCAATAACAAGCAAACAAACAAAACCCCAAGCCAGTTAGTAATTCAATTGTAAGGAATACAGAATTTTATAATGGTCCCTATAGTTGGGGTTACCCAAGAATAATAAGGAGGTGGGAAACTTTGACTTTTCAATGCACACATTCTGAATTACTGTTGCTTTAAAAAGTGTCTAGAAAGGCAAATGTGGTTTTCAATGATGTATAACTGCCTCCATTTGCCCAATGAGCAAATCTCTTTAACCCAGAAGAAAAAAAAGTCAAGCCAAACATGCAATCTAACTGGTGTGTTTCTCTTCCAAACGTTACCACCAGCCCCAAATCTGTGATTTTTGCCAGGGAAAAAGAAGTTGTTTATTATTCCACTGTTGTCATGGCAGCCATGTTTCCATTTTATCCTCCTTTCCTCCCCACACATCATGCCACTAATACATGTTCCAGACCTGCCGTCCCCGGCATTTTGACGAAATAAAATCCATTGAGAAAGCCAGTCCTGCGGTTTGAGTCTAGTCTATTATTTTCAATGATTACATCAGCAGAGGGGGGTAGGGTGGGGGTGGGGAATGGAGCTGTCTATCTCTGTAACTCAACACTGGAAGACTGTGAAGAATTCTATCCAATCTCAGGATTACCTGTCTTCCTCCACCTTAGACACTTGGATGACAGTCATCAGAACTGAGAATATTTCCAAAAGAACAAGAGAAAGAAGGAGAAAACAAACTTAAGTCTGACCATTGGTAATACTGATGTCTGTAAAAGGAATTGAAGAATCAGAGTTAGTCTCAGGATATCTGGAGTCTAGACAAATCTTCCAGCCTTGGTAGGATGAGGGCTGCCCTTTCATTTATGATCAAAGTAGAACAGTAAATAAATAGCAGTGAAAGTCAATACCATTTGCCAAATAACTGAGGATTCTTACTTTTTCTCCTGGTCTTGCTCTGATTTTGAGTGTGTGTTAAATTATTTCTCTCCATTCTATGTCTTACTTCCTTTGCTTCTGATCTTTCAGAGACATGACATCCTGAGGCTGGGAAGAAGCTAAACATTGTTACAGCACTGCTAAGTCACTGTTAATATTAATGATAATTCTTTATTGCTAGTGCCCCTTCTCTTGTTTGTTTTTCCAGTAGATGAGCTATGATGTTGGGGGGATGGACATATTTGGTTCCCTAACTCCCAGATGTTAGGCACCTCTTTGTTGTTTTGGCCACCTCTGGTGAAGGACTATCAGCTGAACTGCCAATTGAACTGCCAACTTGCCAGCATTGGCTGCTTTGTATACTCCACAGGCACCTTGAGGTGCTTGGTTGAGCACAACTCTGTATCCTGAAGACACTATCCCAGCTATGACTATTACAAACATCTTGATTTGTACCCTCATTTTTCCCTAGTAGAGAAGTAAAAGGCCTGTGACTGGTGCAAACTTAGTCCTTCAATTGCATGAGAAACTGCTATCATTGGTGCAAATGTGATCCTTCATTTGCATCAAGAGCAACTGTGGTGGGCACAGAGATCCTTATCACACCCCTTTCTACTGTATAAGAGGGAGAATTACACACCTTCCTGTCCCCTTCTCCTGTGTTTCAACATTAGGCTTAATGAAAATTTTCTCAAGTGGTGTTTTCTTGCCTAATTTTGATCTTCATCACCAGTGAAGTAGGTTGAATAACAGGAAAAGAGTAGGCAACATGAAAAGAGGATTTTAACCTGAGAGAGGCCTGGACAAAACTGATAGGAGTGAGGGAGGCAAGCAGTGCAAGGTAAAAGATAATACTGGCATGTGGCAATCAGCTGGTGGAGAGACCCTTCCTACCATAGGAGTTGTAATACTTTGGACCTCCGGCCCCATGTGGATTTTCTAGCTATCTGGGGGCTTGAACTCCATGTTGCCACTCACTGTCAAAGTCCCAGGGATAAGAACCAAGAATAACTGGAGGAACCTCTCCTTGCCTTACCAAGGTTTCTATCTAGTAGAGCAAAAGGAAGAACATGGGAATCAAAATGGTAGGGCCTGGAAAGCCATGATCAAGACTTTGAGGTTTTATCTAGAGATCCACTGAAGGTTTTGAGCAGAGAAGTAACATGACTTGACTTGTGTTTTGGGGAGTACACTCAACAGATCACGTTGCAAATAGCCTATAGTGAGGTGAAGCTGGAGCAGGAAGCCAAGTTAGAAGGCCACTACAGTAGTCTTGGGTGATGTATCACCAAGGCAAATAACCCCGCAAACTCTGAGAAAAACAATCTTTTTGTCTAACTAGCATTCTGTTTCAGACAAGATGCTCTGCCTAACTGGCCACACAGACTTCTGGGGCCTCAACCATAGCTAAAAAACCAGATGCATGATTGAACAAAAAGTAGTATCATGTTGACCTACAATTCACTTCTGGTTCAACCACTCATAGTAATACACACCTGGTAAAATTCCTCCTCACCAGTGTTAACTTGGTGTGGTCCATTCTGACCCAGACTGGAACTGGCCCCGTTACAGAGTAAAAGAATTTAATTCCTCCCTTTACAAGATAGACTCAACTATTCCCCAGGAAAATGTAACAAAAAAAATCTTCCTTTTCTAAATTTATGTCTTCTCTCTTTCCCTTGACCCTCAAAAGGACTTTTATGCTTTGTTTGGGTTGAGATGATTTGTGGTTTAACTCCTTCCTTCTTCCATTCTCTATTCAAGGATAAACCTTCCTTCATTGTTCAATTGGTGCTAGGTCTTGGTATTTTCAAGATGGAGAAAGGACCCAATTTGGAGTGAGAAATTGGTAACAAGATATTGGCTGCTATGACAGCTGGCAGCAGACTCTAGATTTATTTTGATATCAGAATTTCCTACACATTTGTGAGGTAGAAAAAAGAGAAAGATTGCGTATAGCATCTATTTGGGGAGGAATTTCAAAAGATAAACCTTGAAAATGTTGATGTGGGCCGGGCGCTGGTGGCTCACGCCTGTAATCCTAGCTACTCAGGAGGCTGAGATCTGAGGATCGCGGTTCAAAGCCAGCCCGGGCAGGAAAGACTGTGAGACTCCTATCTCCAATAAACCACCAGAAAACCGGAAGTGGCACTGTAGCTCAAGTGGTAGAGCGCTCACCTTGAGCTGAAGAGCTGAGGGACAGCGCCCAGGCCCAGAGTTCAAGCCCCACGACCGACAAAAAAAAAAAAAAAGAAAATGTTGATGTGGAGAGATCTAAAAGGCACCCAAGTTGAAATATCAAGTACATAGTTAATATATAAGTCTGGAGATTAAGAAAGATGTTTAGTGAAGGCTTAAAATCAGGAGCCATAGGGGTACCAATGAAGTTAAAGCTATGAGATCAAATGAGTTCATCAAGTAGTAGCTATACATAGCTTACTACCTAATCTAATAGCTCAGGAGTCAACAAGGTGACTTATTTAGGGCATATTAAAATTTTATAGGCAGAAATTGGTGGTTACCAAAAGAATTGAAAACTTCCTTAGGGGAACAATAATGGAAAAGGAAAGCTTGAGAAATGCAAGGTAGAGAGAGAACATGAGGAAAGGAACTGGATCAAAGAAATAGATCACCAGCCAAGGGACAAAGAGTTAAGTGAAGTTCCTTTAAAACATTGAATAATAACAGTATAAATACAGTGCATAGAAAATGTTTATGATGCCCAAATGCAGCTACCAACCCATTACAGATGTCAACTCAGTAGCTCTCCTCAGTAACTTCATAATGGAGGGACTCACCATTGTCCTAATTTTGTTGTTGGGGAAACTGAAACATACCCAGGTTAAGGAACTCACCCATCCAGGAAAGTACAACCAGAAGTGTTGTCCCTAAGATTTAAACAAAGACAACTCAGCTCTTTAACCAATAGTTTCGATTTATCCTAGATGCTATTTTTTATTGTTTCTATTTTGTTAATATTCTCTGTATTTCCTTAACAAAAACAAAAGAAAGAAACATGCATACAATCATATATTTCCAAAACTTCCCATGTGGCATATTTTCACTAAAATCTGCTGACTTCTTCCTTTCACAATTCCTCAAAAGTCAATGTTTCTTTTGTCTTTGTGTTCTCTCTGGGGGAACTTTACTCCACAGAAACTTAAACTTGCCCATACATATTTGGCCAAATGGATCCTAATTTCTCTATCTAAAAGGCTCTTCAAGGTTAATTATGGCAATTTCCTCTACCATAGCTAAATTAAATATAAATCTAGAGAAATTAAAAATAGTGAATTACTCCTGTCTCTGGAATATAGAAATGAAATCAGCCACATTATTTATTAAATTACAACCTTCCCACTCTTCATTCATCTGGACATTTGTCCCTCCCCATAAGCATCTCTTCCCACAGGGAATGGCTCAATTAATATAACCTAAAAGCAGTTTGGAGAAAAGTCAAGCACAACAATCCTTTGCCTTAATTGCATAATTTTTCAGGGAAAACTACATTGGAAGGCTAAATTATTTGCATAATTGTCTTAATTCTTCACTTAATTTAACAGATTTATCCAAAGTCAGAGGCAAAAATGGTTTAATTTTAGATGAGCCCTAACCAGCAGTTAAGATGTATATGTCCCTGACAAATTATTTTAATCAGGGTCCAATTTGGAAGCAGGGAGTTTTTTGTGTTTTGTTTTTGTCCCCTGATCTAACAGTGGTAGCTATAATGAATTCAAGAAGAAGATAAATTATTTCCTAAAGCATATAAAGCTTTCTGGAGTGCCCTGTAAGCAACCACAGTTTCTAGTTTCATTTTCTACTTTTTGGTCTGCCATCCTCAGCAAAACTACCTCTTACTACTCTTGTCTGGAAAGTTCTCCACCAACTTTTAGAACAACCTTTGGAGTCCAAATACATTTTAATCCTCTCCCAGAATTCATAATCCCTTCCCTAAGAGTCATTATCCCAGAATGAAATTCATTTATTCTGCCATGCTTGGGAATTTTCTCTAAAAATGAAAATTAGAGAAAAACCTGTTAATTCTCTCTGTTGTCCAGCTCCTAAGTGTTGAAATCCAACACATATACTCACACCTTCAAAAACATATATCAATCTCAAAGTCAATAAGGTCATCACATAAGAAGTAATTTATTTTTCCTGTAACTTTTAATTGTTGAGGCTATGTAAGAATAATGTTCACTTTGGGGCCAAGGGCCATTCTCAGCCTAAAGAATGCCAAAGATCTCCCTTTTTAAATTTCTATCCTCCAATTGCATGTTTAGATATAATTCTTGTTACTCCCTCAAGAAAACTCTATGAAGGAAACATGTGGGGGTAATAAGACTCTACAGACTATCTCAAACCCATTCTACTACCTCAACCTTAATCATTAACTCACATTCATATAGTGTTATCAATGTAAATTGCCTGCAGTATATCTGACAAATGATTATGGGTACGAAATCTATTCTTTGAAAATTACTAAAACAGATTGAAATGAGGAGCAATACACAGACAAGCTTAAGTTAAAATTATAAATACTGAGCACAAGGTAGGAAGTACTATAGTTAAGAGAAAGAGACAAGCAGCATCCTTAGACCTCTCCTTCTATTTAGGAACATTAAGACTTTAGACCAGGTGCCAGTCAGTGGCTTATGCCTGAGATTTGAGAATTGAGATTTTAAGCCAGCATAGGCAGAAAAGCCCAGAAAACTCCTATCTCTAATTAACCAGCAAAAAGTCAAAATGGGACTGTGGCTCAAGTAGTAGATTGCTAGTCTTGAATGATAAAGCTATGCAGGAGCTAGAGACTGAGTTCAAGCTCTAGTACCAACACATAAACACACACACACACACACACACACACACACACACACATACACACACACACACACACACACACACACACATACACACACACAATGAATTTAGACAAGTTTAAGACTTTAAATTGTTTAGACAACTTTAAGATGTTAGACAAAACTGGTCTTGACCTTGGATATTCTTTTTTAAAGGGGATAATTCAATATCGTTCTCAGCATTATCATGAGGATCGTAAACAATAATACAAGAATATTTCTGAGACCAATCCACAAAGCTGGTTGTGTACAATAGCCCTCAATCCTCACAGTCAGCATCCTGTGGGAGCAAAAGGCTGGGCTGGAATAAAGTTTTGCAAAATAGTTTCCTTCTTATTGATAAAGACAACATTTCAGTCCATTTACACATAGCACAGATGTTTTAATTTAAAAAAATACATAGCCAAGTTTGCAATAATGTGGAGTTATTGCCTAGAGTCATCTTTATATGATGGAAAACTAATGTTTTGAGACAATAAAATGGCCCATATATCTTCTCATGTTATCTAGATGAGCCATTTTGCAAGCATACAGCTTTGAAATTTGTCTGGGATCCAAGCAATTTTTGCTAATTGCTTTGAAGTTAAATAAAGTGAAACTTATCTGGAAATTTTAGTACTCAGATAAATTGGTTTCTAAAGCATTTTAAATAGTTTGGATTTAAAAATCCTTAATTTTTAAATAGTATAAAAAGTTACAAAAATATTTTGCCAAAATAATTCACTTTTCAAAAACAGTTCCTGGGTTGTACTATCTTTAAATCATACCACTTCTAGGTTATGAAAACTACATGAAATAGATCCCAGAGCAAGTAAGTTTAAAAAAACAATTCCAAAATTAGTACTTGAAAAAACTTTCCAAATTTAACCACTGATGGTAATGTCCCTCAAAATTCCAAATAAGTTAATGAACATTCTAAGTTTCATGTATTCAAATGTGCAAAATACCTTAGTCTTTTCATGCAAGTCAGAGTCTAGGACCTACACCTGCTTTCCAAAGGTAGTAAGGTCTGAGTTGGCTGCGATAAGAAGGTTCTGTCTTCTCTTCAGATGGTGAAAGGAAAGGAGGAGACAGTCCAACTTCAGCCAACCCATATTCCCCCATTCTCCTCTCCCATAAATCTGACATGATGATCCCTGTCTGACATTTCTCATTTGGTTCCTCTGTGACCATTCACATTCAAGAGTAGGGATCTTCGTGGTGTTCACTGATGAATTCATCCCACATGCCTGGATCAGAGATTAGCACAGAGGAGGCACTTAGTTGTTATTGTCTTAACAAATTAGTGAACATGTTGGTGGGAGAGGGAGAACATGACTTATACCTCTGAAAACCCTCAATCACCCCCTCAAGACAGAAATGACTCTCCTTCCTTTATGCTTCCTTAGCTCCGCCTACCACTGCACTACACCATCTCCTAATTACTTAATGTGAAATCTGGCTCTCACATTTGACTTGGAACTTCTCTCCGGCAGGGATTTTTGTCTTCTCATCTTTCTTTCCCAAATGTCCAGCAACACAGGGACTGAGCCCTAGGAAGTGTTCCAAAGGAATGGCTGAATGAGAAAGAAAAGAATGCAATAAGATCATATGTTTACTGTCTTCTTTTATTGCTAATGCTAGAAATTCGTTTGCTTTAAAGTTAGAACATATGATGAGTGAGTCACTCCTAAGTTTTTTTTTCCCCCAGAACTTTGAAGAGAGGGAATGGAAAAACAAGATAAGGCAAAAAGAAAAGCCCAATGGGAAAATGTTGACAGTAACTCTTGCTCTTCATCATTTGTTCTTGAAAGCCAAGGCGATCTGTGAGTCAGGAGACAAAGGAACATCATCTCTGAGTATTTGCTAAAAAATTATCAAAAACAATTGTGGAAAGGAAGAGCCAAAAACATAAATACCAACTCTGTGAAGAGAATTACAGAGATGGCATATGCTTGGGATTTGTGGAAAATAACTTCAGCAGCTTCTTTATTCTGCTGCTTCATTGCACCCTTCTCGCAGACACCAGTAATCACTAGAGAACTCGTTTCCCTCAAAGTCCTTCCCATCCAATAGAACAGAAGAACTAAGGTATACGTCCAGATTTCCCTAACCCAGACTGAACTTCAGACTTACCTGGAACTCCACGAACAACTCCCTGGAAGCCTGCTTCATTAAGTTATAAGGAGTGAGCCATGGGACTTTGTGTATCTGAAAGTCTTCCTTTGAAGGAGTTTATTGGGAAGGGAAAACTTCCCTTTACCTTCGTAGTATTTGTGCTTAGAAGCCTTTGAATTAAACTAACAATAGACAGTTTAAACAGAAAGTGGAACCCAGGAGACTTGAGGGGATGGGAAAATTGGGATGGATGGAAGGGAGGATGATGAAAGCCATGACATCCTTCAAGATACATTGTCCTCATAAGATGACATGTTAACTTGAAACCTCTTTGTACAAATCTTAAAACAATAAAGAATAAAAATGATAAAAATTTAAAAAAAGAACTTAATTACACAGGGAAGTATGACTCAAGGGAAAGTTAGAATTTAGCACTTATACATGATCTTAACAGGAGAAGGGAGATAGAAAAACAAATGACTTTTTGGAAAGATAAAGAAGCCTTCTCATGAGAACAGATGGGAGATAGAGTAGTTTTTGTGGCAATGCCTGTTGGGTGTTTGGGTGGGTTCTGATTGCATTTCCAGTGGTAAGAGTCATTTTTCCCCAGGTTCCATCAGGGAGGGGATTTATAACCAGAGTTCATTGAAGGAGCCTCTGTTTCTAGGCAGATAAAGAATTTCAGGAGCCAAATGCCTTCAGCTCAAAATAATTTTATGTTACAATGACGTATTCTGGAACCCTTCAACCATTTTATCACTGACACAACTTAGTGTTGCAGGTGCATGGAGACAATGAAAAGCAAAACAACTTTCAATCAGTTTTATTATTGTTTTTAAATGCTCTACAGACAATATAATCCCTCATTACTGGGAAAAGAAAAAAGAAGTTAAGAAAGTTAAGAAGTTAAGAAATAACCTTGGTTCCACACCCCACCCTTAATGCACCACTGCAAAGCCCTTGGCCTTTTGTGAACTCATTTGTGATTCTCAGACTTCCATTTGGGTCTCCTACAAGTATCAGAAAGTCACTGGTTTTCCTTCTCACCATTTTTATTGCTCTTAGTTATCAAAGCTTGACACACTGTATACTTTTAATAACATCTGTTCATCAAAGATATCAAGGAGTCAGCTCAGGCATGGGCATGACACTCCCAGCCTCCATTACCTATGACACCACCTTTTCTCTGTCAAAGCCTCAAACACCAGACTGTGAGCTGTCATGGTCCTCAAGGACCATGATAAATGGGGAACAATGATGACAAGGTAATCTATTTTCTATTTATCTATGTTTCTCCATTTAAAATACTGAGATAATGATCGTGTGTGTGTGTGTGTGTGTGTGTGTGTGTGTGTGCGCGCACGCGCGTGTGCACACGCATGCTAGTCCTGAGGCTTGAACTCAGGGCATAGGTGATATCCCTGAGCTTTTTTTGCTCAAGGCTAGTGCTTTACTACTTGAGCCACAGTTCCATTTCTGGCTTTTTTGGTGATTGATTAAAGGTAAGAGTCTTACAGACCTTCCTGCCCAGGCTAGTGTTGAACCAGGATCTTTAGATCTCAGCCTCCTGTGGAGCTAGGATTATGGACATGAGCTACCAGCACCTGGCTCAACAGCCTTTCTAACATTATTGATGGCATAAAAGGGCAGATGTGGCTTTGAGCATCTGAAGTACGGATAGTACAATTGAGATATGCTTTAAGTAAACAGTACAAACCAGATTTCAGGGCTAGGGATATAGCTCAGTAGTAGAGCACTTGCCTAGCATGAATGAGACCCTGAATTTAACCACACACACACACACACACACACACACACACAGTATTTAAACTAAATTTTAGAAGAAGATTTCAACACTGACAGGAATGTAAATTAGTACAGCCACTGTGGAAAGTAGTATGGAGGCTCCTCCAGAAATGAAAGGACTATCATATGATCCTGATATAATGTTCTTGGGAAAATATTTCTCATAAAAGAGACTTTCATGTTCACGGAAGCACTATGTACAATAAGCAAGCAGTAGAATCAGCCAAGGTGCCAGATAACTGATGAGCACATGAAGAAAATGCTCTGCATACACACTACGAGTATCATTCAGCAGTAAAGAAAAAGGAAATTTTGATTGCAGGAAAAAAATGGATGGATCTGGAGACATCATGTTGAGTGAGATAAGCCAACCTCAGAAAGAGAAACAGTACATATGTTCACTCATTTGAATAATCTAGACCTAACAATGAGCATCATCAGAGTAACATAAAAATGATATTAATATGAGTATAATCAAAGTATATGATTTATATGCATGAAAATAGCATAATGGAATCACTATAAGAAGATTTCCAAGACTTAGTATTATTTTAAAAGAATGCAAATGATTACATTAAGATTTTTGTCACTAAATATGGAAGTTAGGACATTTTGGATATGTTGGGATTAAAAAAATTTTTTGATCGGTCATGGGGCTTGAATTCTGGGCTTGAACTCTGGGCTTGGGAGCTGTTTCTGAGCGATTCAGATCAAGGCAAGTTCTCTACCACTTGAGCCACAATACCATTTCTGGTCATCTGGTGGTTAATTGGAGATAAGAGTCTCACAGACTTTCCTGCCCAGGCTGGCTTTGAACCACAATCCTCAGACCTCAGCCTCCTGAGTAGCTAGGATTACAGGCATGCACCACTGGCACCCAGCAATTAAAATTTTTTTTTTAAATCAAGCCTTCCTGTGATGCTAACAATATGCTAAGTCTAGCCACAACTGGAATTGAAAATATGTAGTAATAGAAATAAGAATGGAACCTCAGATATTCTGTGATGGTATGAGTAGAGAAGGCTGAGTAGCCATAAAACTGTTTATAGACACCATTTTTCTCAGCTCTTTTCAGCGTAAAGTTTTAGACTGACAGTATGTTTTTGATGCTTTGTTAATAAAACCAATTATAATTAAGTTTGAGAAATGTTTTTCTTTTAATAAAGTATATTCGATGATAACTTGTGTGTTTGTGTATGTGCTGGCACCGGGACTTAAACTCAAGGCCTCACACTTTTGCTTAGCTTTTTTGCTCAAAGCTGGCATTCTACCACTTGAGCTACAGTTCCACTTACAGCCTTTTTGGTGGTCAATTGGAAATAAGAGTCTCACATTTTTGCAATTTGGGGAGGGGAAGGGCTATAGCGAATGCTTAAATGGGGATGTAGATTGACCCATTGTGACAATGAGATATACAGGACTCTATGTTGAATACAAATTTTACAATGGGGGGGAAGGGGAGGGGAGGAAGGAGTTAGGGAGGTGGACAGGGAAGTGATGGTGGGGGAAATGTACCCATTACCCTACTCATGTAACTGTAACCCCTCTGGACAGTATTTTTACAATGAAAATATATATTAAAATTTTTTTAAAAAGAATCTCACAGACTTTTCTGTTCAGGCTGGCTTTGAAACTCATTCCTCAGATCTAAACCTCTGAATTGGTAGCATTAGCTAGGAGTAGCCAGTATGAGCTACTGGCACCAGTAATACTTTTTAATTTTATTTTCTTGTAAAGATGCTGTACAGAGGGGTTACAGTTACATGAGTAAGGTAATCAGTACATTTCTTGTCAAGCATTATTACCCCCTCCTTGTTTTTCTTCCATTATCCCGTCCCCCTTTCCACCTCCCCCAAGTACTATTTTTTAACAAAAGTTGTTTTCTTACTTGTGTCCCAATGTCTATTCCTTTTTCCTTTTTTGAAATAAACTTATTTTTTAAGTTTTGAATTTTAAACAAAATTACAAAGATCATAAAAAGTCATTATATACTCCATGCCCAGCTTCCTGTTTTCAACAGCTGAGATTCATGTGATACATTTCTCACAGTTAATGATATACTGCTGATGTGTTAGCATTGACTGTCCATGCTTAACTATCTGTGCTCTATTCAACCTTCCTCTGCTTTCCCTAATGTCCTTTTGTTGTTCCAGGGTCCCATCAAGGATAACATATTCTTTTCAGTCATCACATCTTCTTAGGTTTCTCTTGACTGTGATAATGTGTTATACTCTGCTTGTCTTGCATGACTTCGTATGTTGTAAGGAAAACTGACCAGGTATTTTGTAGAATATCCATCAAGTGTTCGTTTGACACATTTTTCATGATTCAACTGGACTATGGTCTTTTGTCCCTCCCCCCACCCCATCCCACCCCTTCCTGGACAACTGATATTTTACCTTATGTTTCTTTTCTTTTCTTTTTTTTTAGGGGGGAGGGGTAGTCATGAGGCTTTAACTCTGGTCCTGGGCACTGTCTATCATCAATTCAGCTCAAAGTTAGCGCTCTACCACTTGAGCCACAGTACCACTTCCAGTTTTCTGGTGATTAATTGGAGATAAGAGTCTCAAGGACTTTTCTGCCCAGGCTAGCTTTGAACTGTGATTCTCAGATCTCAGCCCCCTGAGTAGCTAGGATTACAGGTATGAGCTACCAGCACCTGGCTTATGTTGTGTCTCTTGCCAAATCCTTTCTCTCTGCCTTGAAAACTTAAGGCTCTTCTAAAGTCTACAGCTTTTGAAATAAAAATCCAGGATTTTTTTCTCTGTCATCTGCAGATGACAGGTTCACTATTCAGATGAGAAAAATTAGCCACAGAGAAGAGGGCAAAATCATAAGATGCTTCATTATCTTGTAGTACTTAGTAGGTTGTAGATATGTGGGAATATCTATTACTAGTTCAAAAATATTGTTTGTCTTCCATACAGTACCTACTGCACAGGATTCTTACAAGGATTAAATGAGATTGCCCCTGAAGAAACTCTTAGCAATCTTTATGGTACTTATGTGCTCAATAGATGTTAGTTTTTAATCTATAGAGTGAGAAGATTTAACCTCCTTCTAAGGTTCCTTCCAGTTCCAAAATACTAAATTCTAAATATGCCTGATGAGAAAGTATAGCAGTGTGCAGAGTTCTTCCATTTGGCCCTTGCCCATCCTCTGTAACCTGCTGAAGGATAACCTATTTGGATCATGTCACAGAACACTATGCCTTCTAGTTTCCAACTGTTTGGACCATGGGAGCTTCCATAGGATTGGAGAAAGAAAGCTAGTCTGTTCCTCTCAGGTCTCTGTTGAGCAGTCTTCTGTTGATGATTGGAGTCTTTATCCCCTTGTTGCTCTTCTCTAAAGCAATTATACAAGTTTGCTGGGACTGCTGTAACAAAATGCCACACACTGGGTGACTTAAACAATTGATGTTTTCTCACTTAAAGTCTAAGCTCAAAGTGTCTCTAAGGCCTGTCTCCTTGGCTTACCACTGTTGGCTGTCTTCTTCCTTCATTCTTATAGAATGTCTCTTTGGTGTCCTTATATTCCTGCATCTCTGTGTCCAAATTTCCTTTTGTTATTGGGACACAGATCAGATTGCATTAGGGCCTATCCTGACAACCTCATTGTAACTCAATCCTCTCTAAAAAGCCCTATCTGCAAAAACATTTGAGGCTTTTGAATAGGAATTTGAAAGAAACATAATATAATTACAATTAATATAATTGGATATATACATATATAATATAATTTACAATTACAAATAAATTTTGATTTTTTAAATGAGTTTTTTTTGGCAGTACTGAGCTTTAAACTTAGGTCTTTGTGCTTGCTAAGTAGGCTCTACCACCTAAGCCACATCCCACCATAGACTACTATTTTACTTATTTGTGGAAAAAATATCTGCTAAATTCTCTTGTCAATTTCATGAAAGAAACTGACAGTATGTGTCACAAATGATAAAAAGCTTTCCACCAAAAATTAAAATTTGGGAAAATTGTATTCACTGCTGTGTGCTTGACAGTTTCCCAATACTTTAGAATTTTTCTGATGATATCAGTGATAATACTGACAACAGCGATTTCTTTCAATATTGTATAATTAAGTGTACCAACACCTAGAAAATGTACATAACCCTGGTGAATCAATTATCTTTCCATGATAGTACAAAGTCATGTATAGGAAAACATCCATTCAAACTTCAAAACAAAACCAGTGGATTTTGGGTAAAAGTATATAAAAAATTAATTGATAGGTACTTAGATTCTATCCTGAAAATAACCTTTAAGAAAATTTCAGCAATGCAAAAAGAAGAAAAGAAAAAAAGGAGAAGGAAGAGGATGTTGAAGAGGAAGAAGGAAAAGGGAAGAAGGGAGAGGGTAGAAAAGAGAAAAGGGAAGGAAGAATGGGGAGGAGGGGAGAAGGGAGGAAGAGGAAAAGGGAGGAGAAGGGAGAGCAAGAGATGATAAAGGAGGGGAAGGGAGAGGAGGGAATATAATGGAGGGTATAAACTTTATTCAAATTACACTGTATTCATCATGGAATTGTCGCAGTGAAACGCACTCACATTAATAATGTGTATGAATTCAAAAATAAAAAATTTCAAAGCCAAAAATAAGTAAACAATCAAGCAACAAAACTCCAAACTAGTATAGGTAGAGTATTGTGAGAGGAAAGCCTTCTTAGCCTTCTCCAGTTACTTGCAATGGCTGGAGCTTTAGCCACACAGCTGGGTGAAGAGGAAGCATGACGCATGGAAAAAAATGACAAGAATGTAAACCTGGAAGCTTGAGGCCCCAGATCTATCATTATCTAAAGATATAATCTCAAATCAGTGCCTTTTCCAGTACCTGTCACCTAAGTCATATATATATATATATATATATAATATATATATATATATATGAGTGTGTATATATACATATATACTAATATATATTGGTATGAATGAAACACTTCTTTTTTAATTTAAATTTTATTGCAAAGGTGATGTACAGAAGGGTTACAGTTACAAGTAATGAGTACAATTCTTTTATTTGTACATTTCTTTTTGAACAGCATTACCCCTCCTTCATTCTCTCCTACTTCCCATCCCCCCACCCCCTCCCCCACAAGTTGTAAAGTTCCATTCCACAATAGTGTCTAGTGAGTATCATCGTTGAATTAGTTCACCCTTTGTCTCACTATTCTCCTTCCTTTGACATTGCCCCATTCATAAGGAAATGGAAAGACTTGGAAAAAATTATATTAAGCATTGTAAACCAGACCCAAAGAAACACAGGCTGCATGTTTTCCCTCATTTGTAATAACCAGAATATGTCTATAAACCTACAAGTTAATCCAATGGATAGTAAAAGACAAATAATAACATTTGGACATGATTAATGAAACAGCACTCTCAGCATTCACACACACTGAGAACAAAAGAGGAAACTAACTACCACTTTCTATATCGGGTAGATAAGAAGCCATAACAAAGACTCCTAATACAGTGATCTAAATGACAAGAAGAAACTAACTACCATTTTCTATATCAAGTAGATAAGAAGCCATAACAAAGACTCCTAATACAGTGATCTAAATGACAAAAAGGTTTATGTGTCTCTGACACTAAAGACCAGTGATAAGCAGAGCCAGCTAACAGCTGTATTCTATAAGGTTATTCTGAGACCAAGACTACTCCTATTTTCTTTCTGTAAGCTCATTCAGGATTGTGCTTTCTGTCTGAAACTGCATCAGCAATACCACACCCAAGTACTAGCCACGAGGAAGAAGGAAAGAACATGGAGAGTAGACTCCTTTCCAGGAAGTGATGTGATAGATGCATTTCTGTGTTTCCATGCATTAGTAAACTTGTGGCCATAGCAAATTACCAGGAAGAAGAGAAGGAGCCCTTGTTCCCAAATGCACCTATGAAATGGAGAGATTTCTAATAGAAGGGCAAAGGAGAGAGCAGACACACTTAGATATTTACCTATCTCTGCTATGCCTATAATAAGATACACACTTGCCTATAATTCTATTAAGGAGTAGATTGTATTGTCTCTTTTTAGCTTATTTTGCTCCAAATATTATCTCGAGCTTATTTTGCTTCCTCTCCACAGAACTTTTTGAGGGTTCCAGCTTAACCTTACTATTAGCCTAGCTGTGGTTATTTGGGACAAGTGTCTCAAAATGGCAGATGTGGACTTCTAAGAGTACTTTAAAGGTTTTACAAAAAAAAAATTAAATTCAGGGTTTTCTTTTTAGCTAGAGTCTTAAGATTGAATTTTACCATCTTGGCATCATTCTTAGGTCTCCTAATAATCAGATCATAGCATGGGATGCCAAATTGGGTGATCCCAAATTGAAGCCAAAACTGTTAATAGAATACTTCCCATGGTCTCCAAATCAGCTAAGATAGAAAGGGATTCTGGGGAATTGAGTGATCCCAAGGCACCATGGCACCTGACAACAGAGGCGTGCCAAATTTAAAATAACTATCAAGCAGCAGTCAATGTCATGGTCTCATTTGAGAAGTAATTTGGTTTCAGAACAACAACATCATCCTTCCCATTAAATTAATGTTGTTAAATTGAATCACATTGGCTTTGTTGGTTTTGGATGAGTTTACCTTGTATTTAATTTAGTTCAATTTAACTTTTGGCAGGTTTGGGGCATATATTGGAGCCACAAGGATAAGTCTAAAAATAGCATTATAATCAAGCAATTGAAGTAAACAGAAGAAAATGGAAATTGCTTTTTTTCCCCCTTTCAAAGAAGCCCATGTATTGTTAAGGAGCAGGGTTATGGTGAATTGTGATATCTTGTGAGCAGGTGCTCCCTCACAGTGAAATTCTCTGACTCTGAAGCTAGCGGATCCTGAATGTGTTTGCTTTGGCAAGGCTTGCTTCAGAACCTGGCCTAGTTTCACGCTTCATCTCCAGGCCTGCTCATGCAAACATGAAATTCTCTGATAATTTTCAGCATTGTTTGAACCAAAAGCAATTTTGCCCAAGAAGGTAAGTGATCATCCTCTTGATCATTGCTGGCCTATATGGTGGTTGATTTCCATTACCTGAAAGGCCAGGGAAGTGAAAATTCCCTTCTTTGCCTCCTCTCCACCTCATGAGGGTAACTATGTGACAAGGACAATAAACATTCATCCACCCCGGGCAATAATGTAGAAAGAAAATGACATATATAGGGGCTGTGTAACAGCACATGCATCAGTCTATCTCGTGTTTGGGGATCCTTTGGGATTAGTGGTACTATATAACTATAAGTTATTGAGACGCTTAATCAACTATTCCCCCACAGACTTGGTTCTGTCTGTGATTTACTGACACCTCTGTTTACCTACAGGATAATGGTCCTGGTGGACGAGAGTATGAGGAAATAAATGACTTGGTAGGTGATTAATTGTCCTAGCGCAGCACAGGGTCCGGCACCAAGATCATTATTTCTATTATATGACAAGAAAGGAGGCATGTGCATAAATAACAGGAGAAAGATTTCCTGGCTGTGCAGGAAAGTTCCACTGTCCTGTTCTTTTCAGACTACCCCAAGGAGTCTAGATCATGGTCAGAATTCTTATCCATCTCCTGAGCCTTCAGGACTGACCTTAATTAATCCATGTGGCTGGAGACCTGGGGAGAATTTAAATCCCATTAACCACCAAAAACAAGTTCAGCATGGTATAGAAACCTTGTTTGGGGTTTTGGTTTTTTCTTCTAGAGCTTACCTCTACAGCCCCATTCCCCCACCATTAAGAGACAGTTCTGTGTTCCAAAACTAAGACAGCAGGGAAGAATATAAATTGGGTTGAACACAAACTAGGAGACAGGACAGAGAAATCTAGCAGAAAGTTCAGGACACAGGGGCATCAGCCCTTAGTGTTTTATTTTAATTAAATTTGTTCTAGTTGTTCTCAATCCCACTACATATTAGAAGCACTTCATTTGGGAGCCTTAAAAAAATACCACTACTCAGGTCTTGCCCTACTCCAATTAAATCAGAAGCTCTGAGCGAGGTCACTACCTTTCCAAACCAGTGACACATCAGAGACTGAATTCCTGAGCCTTGGAGGTACGCCTTTGGAAGATCTGAGCTATTGATTTCATTAGGGAATCTCCCCTTTCCCCAGCCTAAAAAGAGTCACAAGAAAGAGCAAGGCATGTGCTGTTGCGATTGTTCCAGCCCCAACATCATTGCTTCAATAGGAGGAAATAAATCACTGGAGAAGGACTGTGCCTGATTTTAACTGGCCTGGACTTTAATAGCCCATCAGCTTTGGTTTAAATGCTTTTTGATTGCACTGAGCATTTGACCTTAAGCAAAGCACTTGGATTCAACCTTGACATTTACCATAATTAAACAAAGAAGAGTTTGCTCATTAAATATTATTTTTGTTTCTTGGACCATGAACAGAATTGTGAATGAGACTTCATTTCAAGCAATGCAATGGCATGACCCTTGGCTCTCAGAGCTATTAAGAGCTACAAGCCCCAGTCTGCTTTTCACTGAAGGGAGGAGAGACTAGCATTTCCCATAGGCTCTCTTTGCTACTGTCACCTACTGAGAAATGCCACAGTCTACAAAGAAAGAGAGTGTGTAGGGTAGTAGAGACAGGCAGCCCCATCTCAACTCTCATGGATATGAACTTTAGCTTCCTAGGCCTTCACCCATTAAGATCAGGGAGTAGATCCTATTTTGGCAATATACTCCAATTGCATTGCAACCCTAAACTCACTCATCACTGACAGCAGTGGGGTGGCATCATTCTATAAGTTCAACCTCCATTCTTTGTCATGATAGACTGGCCCAAGTAGAATTGATGAACAAAATTCTCCCAAACAAAATAAATCAACACTGGCAGCGTGACTTTTGTTTGCATGATCAGACCACCTGTCCAATGGATCTATAGATGCCTAGATTCAGTATAGTTTTTCCAAACCCATTTACAAGGGATGCCCTGAACATCAGGTACCAGCCAGTATAGATAGAAGCTGTCTTCCAAAAGATTTTCATGTGGAAATCTCCCCCTTCAGACAAAGCGAGATTAAACTATTTGATTTGCTTTGTTGTTAAGACTTTGTTTGTCGATTCATTTATTTTGCTTTATATCAGTTGAAGGCAAAGTTGAAGTTACAGCAAAATTGAAAGGAAGGCATAGAGAGTTTCCCCCATGGCCCTTGTCACTACCCAGACTATATATACACAGCTCTCCCAGCCGCCCCCCCCCCATTATTCATGTCCTCCTGAGAGTGGTATATTACAATTGATGACCTCATGGACTTATCAGCAGCACCCAAAGACCTGTCTTGAATTCATTTTTAGAGCTGACTTTCTGAGTTAGGAAAAACTCAGAAGACCATGTATATGAAACCAAGACTACAAAATAGGAGGTAAAAATAAATGAGGAAAAAAACCTTCTAGTTGTAGCTAGCTTGTATTGCTAGTCAGTTTGCTCTTGTTGTTATTCAAGGATTTGAACTGTTGTATCCTTCCCTTTCTATCCTAGGATAGAAAGTGAACATTTTATTTAATTCAACCTTTATTCAATCTTCTCCTCCTTACCTCTCTCTGGCCACCAGGAGGAAGTAAACCTCTGTCATATAAGACCTACAACTTCAGAGCTGTGGTGTCATTAAGTCTTGAGGTAAGAAGCCAGGGCCACCGTCTGGTCTGGGACCTGAGCTTCATCACATACCCAAAACTGAGCCTCTGGGCTTCCCTTTTTAAAAATATATCCTCTCAAAAGTGGTACTGTAGCTTTGAGGCAATCATTCATGCAGTCCTGATGTTGCCTAGCAAAATTAATAATCCTTTACTTCTACTTCTCCAAAAACCCTGATGTCATTATCTGTGAACAGCACTGAGCTCAGAGGACTGAATTTTCCCAAACTATATTATCTACATAATATATATACCACCGTAGTGTCTTACAGTGTACTTTCAGTGCCACAAGAATCTCTGCACTCTGCTTACTCATCCCTACTCTTTGCTAACCCCACTGACTCCATGGTGGTTGTTTTTCTCCCAGAATGGCATACAGTATGGATCCTTTTCAGATTGATTTTTGTCATTTAGGAATATGTATTTCAGTTTCTGCATGCTGAACTGGGATTTTTTTCCTACTTACAAGTATGATCTAAGCAAAACAGCTCCTTTCGCTGCACCCTTCCTCATCCTTTCTCCCTCCTTTCATGATGAGTATCCAGGAGTCAAGCTGACCATTTAAAACCCAAATCCAAACTTGGAGAGAGTGAGGGAAGGGGTGACATTGCCCAAAAAGAAATGCACTCTTTACCCAACTTATGAAGCTGTAACCCCTCTGTACATCACCTTTATAATAACAATTTAAAAAATCAAATGTAATCTCCAATTCTGGAAACTTCACCAGCTAAGATGGGTACTGCAATCTTTCTAGCAACATCTTTTCAACGTGTAATGAACTCCTCTAAATCCCTGTAACAATTTCACAAGTCCGTTGTCTGGGTCATGGTATCTTAGATATTTGGTATACAATTCTGGGCATTTCTGAGAAGGTGAGTTTTCTGTATGAAATAGATTTTGAGTAAAGTAGATTGTCCTCCATAATGTGAGTGAACCTTATTCAATTAGTTGAAGGTCTTCATAGAACAAGGGCTTACCTTTTGTTCCCAAGCAGAGAGTCATTTTTACAGCAGATGCCTTTGAACTACACCTCATCTCTGAGTCTCCTGTCAGATTTCACAGAGTCTGCAATCACATGAACTAATTCCTTGAAATAAATATTAAGCAAAGAGATAGGCATCTATATGGACATATAATAAATAATATAGGTAATATAATGTGTATGCATACATGCACGCACACCAATCTATTTCTTTGCAAGAAACCTACTGGAGATCACTGACAACTTACCTCCTCAGCAGCTGGCTTATGGTTTCCATTGCAGCAATTTCCTCCCTGTATTTCTTTGTGATGCTATTACTATTAAATGGCAATGCAGAGTGTGGCAAACATGAATGAACCCTGAACCCAAGTCTACTGATTAGTAATAGAATTACAAGACACTTCACTTTTCTTTTTGCTTCCAGTGGAGGAGAGAGATGAGAGAGGATGAACATGTGAGACACAGAGTCCTGACTCCCCATTCCACACAGATCAAATCCTCCAAGCTGTGCTGGGTGTGAACTTGCACTGGGACCATAAACAGGCCATAGCTGGCACCACTAGAGAGAGCAATAACCTGTGGGAGAAATCTGCATTTACAAGGATGCCCTGAACATCAAGTGCCAGGCAGTATAGATGGAAGCTGTCTACAGAGACCAGGCCTATGACAGTCTCATGCCACCCAACTCAGTTCTTTCCTGGTTTCTACAGAGCACAAAAATCTACAAAGTTCTAAGGGCCAATGAAAGGGGTGGTGAAGGTAACTGAGAATGAAGAACTGAGAAGCCAATCTGCAAGGCCTCTCTAAGACACAAGATGGAAACTCTGTAGTTGAGACCAACAGGGAAGTCTAGACAGATCTGGAAAGCTGATAAAGGATATGATGAAGAATTAAAGAGCCAGTATATCACCAGCAAAATTTCAGGTAGGCTGAAGTCATCAGAGGACAAGCTGAGTTTGCAAGCTATGGACTGAGAGAATGTTCACCAGTTACCCCAGGGTACACCCTGAAATAGGGAAATATGTGAAACTAGAAGCCAAGTCCCAGAGAACAGAGACAAAAGACTCTTTTCCTCTCTTGAGGATGTCCAAGACTTCTGGATTCTCTACCTCCTCCACACCACCTTGAGAAAGGACAGAGGACAACTTCTTGGAAGAAGGAAAAAATAGAACTTAAAGAAAACAACTGTAGAGCTGGGAATGTGGCTTAGTAGTAGAGTGATTACCTAGCATGCATGAAGCCCTGGATCTGATTCCTCAGCACCACATAAACAGAAAAGGCTGGAAGTGGTGCTGTGGCTCAAGTGGTAGAGGGCTAGCCTTGAGCAAAAGAAACTCAAGGACAGTGCCAAGGCCCTAAGTTCAAGCCCCAGAACTAGCAAAAAAAAAAAAAAAAAAAATTAAAGGAAACAACAACAACAACAAAAAACCTTTAGTGTCTATCCACAGGGGACTGTTTTTAACTGGGGAGACTGTTCTCTTTCATGAGTACCTGTTATATGTGTTCCACCCTACTGTCGGTCCATCTGTCTGTCATCTGTCTGTCTGTTTATGGTAGATCTCACTATGCAACTCCAGCTACATGATCCTCCTGCTTTGGCCTCCTGAATGCTGAGATTACAAGGGTAGAACATCATGGCTGACCCCATCTATCCACTCAGCCGCCCCACCCCCACTCCGTGTCCCCCCTCTCCCCTCCCCCGCCCCGCACTCTCTTTTATTAGGACTTCAGAGCAAAAAGAAATGGTTACCAAAATAAAAGGAATTCTATTCTGTGTTTGCACACTGGAGCCCTCTGCGACGGTGACAGAAGACCATGAAGGGAGAGCCTTTCTTCCATCAAGGCCTTGGAAGAAGACATGCTCTCCTCCCATCCTGGGAGAACGAAAACAAGGCTAGCCCCAAGGACACCAGTTACTTTCAGCCTGGAGCATGCTGCCCCTAAGAAGCCATTATGATAATAACAAGGCAGCCAGACATATGAAGGTTGACTTTCAGACAAGCAGTTTGAACTCTCTCCTTCCTTCTTATGTTTTGGCTATAGGACAGTAGAAAGATGCTGAGAGGCACTGGTCATCCAGCTGAGTAACAGTAGCTTCTCCCAGCTGTAGAGCTAAGGGGCTCCATTCAGAGGGAGAAGGAGCCCTTGCTCCTGCTTGTGTCCATTTACTGTGACCAGAGGCCCTTCCAAGAGCTGTTAGAAGCAGTGCTTTCAGAAAAGGCAGCAGCGTTACCAAGTCATTGACAGGGAAGGTTGAGGGGATAGGTAGACATTAGGAACCAAAGCTGTGCCTCGATGGTGGTACAGCTCAGCTCAGAATCAGCCTGGAGAGATGCCTGTCCATGTGAGGCTCTGCTCTGCTTAGCTTGTGGTCTCCTTATTCTGCCTCAATCTATCATGTCCTTAGTTGTTATCAACCTGGGCTATGGATTTTCAAACCAGATTTGATGTTGTTTTAAGAATTCTCCAAACCTGGTATGTTAATTCTACCCCTGTGTCTTGCTGGGTAGTTGCCAAAATCACATACCTTAAAACATGAGGCTTTTTTCAACCACATCTCTTTCATCCAGGCTATTTTTGTTCTGATTAGCAAGTTCTTACTAGTCTACTTCACAGATCCATGGAAGAGCTTGAATTATGTCTTCTCACCAATTCTGCAATTTTGGTTTCCATCTGGTCATCCCTATTGTGTACCTACAATATGCTATGCACAGGACTAGATATTTAAAATGTATCTCAATTAATCTTACAAAAGTCATAAACAAGTGTACAAGCTCCATTCTACAGAAAAAATTAGAAGTGAAATAAGATAAAAGCAGAAGCTGAACACAGGTGATTCATGCCTATAATCCTAGCTACTCAGGAGGCTGAGGTCTGAGGCGCATTGTTCAAAGCTGGTCCAGAAAAAAAAGAGATCATGAGATCCTTATTTCCAATTAACCAGCAAGAGTCCAAAAATTGAGGAGTGGCTCAAGTGGTAGAGCACCACCAGCCTTAAGTAAGAGCCAAGTAAGCCTACAAGGCCCTGAATTCAAGCCATTACACTATCCCAGCACAAAAATGAAACAGGTGGAAGCCTTTTCCCAAGATTTCAAAGTGAGTAATTTGCAAATTGAAGAGCCAAATACACACACACACACACACACACACACACACACACACACCAATCTCCACCCTACAATAGTGTACTACTTCTTTATGGCCTCTCTAATCCCAATGCTACCTCTCGCCACACCAATGCCTTTTCTCTAGGCTGCTGCAAGGGGGGAGCTTCTACATTCCTCCGATTTTCCTCCGTCAGTATTTGTGAGGAGAGAATGATTTCTGGATTAAGAGCTAACTGAAACAGCCTCATTCATTCTCAGAAGCCCTTCACTGCTGTGTCCCATTATCAATAATGCCAACAATACTGAAAACGTGTCTATACATATGTATGTTCAATATATACTCTTTTGGCTGTCCGTGCAAAGAAATGAGCTAGAAAGAATTGAAATGCCTGACTTCTTACATGCCAGTCTATATTATATTCCACTGTTGTCTCAAGAGAAATGTCCCAATACCAGCTATAATGTGAAAAGGACATAACCAGAATGTAAATGCAAAGCCAGCAAACACATTCTAGAATTTTGTCATACTATTTAAGCATCCTAATCACTGGACATCTTATGGTGAAGGATGGAGGGTGAAAGCATCATTTCCATTGTATATCCCAACTCCTCCTTTATATTAGTAGAATTTGTGCCTTCCCTTTTAGAATATTTCCCTGGTTTTATCCCCACTGACCTTTCCTTTCCTTGTCATTGAATATTTTTTCTATTGCCTTCAAGTAGTTACTGCTAAGTTCTCGAAGCATTCATTAATCATGGCTTTCTCCCCTCCTAGTTCTAAAGCAATTGAGAAATACACAAAGGAATTAGACAGAGTACTTTAAATGGAGTTCTACTTCAGGGACCTGGGCTGTTGAATGGCAATTAACCCCATAGGCCGAGGCTTTCACTTTTCCCACTCTGAATTACACTTAGCCACCTTTCCATGGTCACAGCAGCTAGACAACTTCAAGGTTTTCTTTTTCTCTAGATCAGCTTATGACTGTGTCTTCACCACATGGAAGAAGCAGAACAGAAAGGAAGAACATAATCCAGGCCTCGGGTCATCTGGCCTAAGAAAGCAAGCCTAGAAAGGGCAAAGCCTAAAAAAACCTTAGCTGAAAATTCCTTCCATCTCTGCCGGGCAGGGAGGGGAGTGGGGGGGGTGGGGGAGTTGTGTTAGAAGTGTCTCGAGATAGTGGGGTTTCACATAGGAATAAGGATACCAACTTAAAAGAAACTCAGCAAGGCAAGATTTTACTTCTGCAGAAAAGCATGCTGCTAATAAGAAGCCAAGTTGGCAAGCACACTTGGTGGGCAATCCATCCAGGTTTTATCCCTAATCCCTTTGCTCTGATTGGTCAGAACTTAGGTCTACCATCTTGCAAGACTAGCTAGTTTGAAGGAAGTTAAAAGTTTATCCAAGCAATCAACCAAAACTATGACACATGGCCCAAACTTGTCAGAAAAACAATTCTTAAACAGCTGACTCTCTACCACTTGGGCCATGCCTCCAGTTCCTAGAAAAACAATACTTCTAACAGGATGTGGCTTAACTAATGTCTTGTATGATTGTGGCTACACGTGAAATGGTGTTGCTATGTCAAGCAACCACTTTGACAGAGACCATTCTAACTCATATAGTAGTTGCAAGTCTCTCATCAAGAAGGCATGTCTAGCTCTATTAAAGCAGGCTTACCCTTGTTTAATTTGTACCAAGAGTCCTCTGCCTTCACCCTCTCAGAACCCATCTACCCATAGTGGCTACACCAGTGGAAAAGCCATATGGGTAAAAACCACAGTGCCCAGCTGAAATCTCAGCCAACCACTAGACTTAGGAATGATGTCATTTAGGATCAGCCAACACCAAATCAACAAGCCCTTGACCACAAGCACGTGTGTGAACCCACTAACTCCACATGGTACAGAGACAAACAATCTCATCTGAGTCTTGCCCAAATAGCCAGCCCACAACATCTTGAGCAAATTAACTAGTCATGAACAACACATGCTCAGAAATATCATCCAGCCCTGAAACTCAGATAATTCCTTCTAGAATAGATGGGAATACTGGCTCTTCCATGGATTACGAGGAGTGGGGTAATATCTCACCCAAGAGGTGTGAGTGTTGTCAATATCGTACCTCTTAACGCCTTCTTGTAAATTCAGTGAAGGCACTTACAATTAGTCAAGGATCTAATGGAAAGTAGTTTCCTAATCCTGCTATTATAAATCGCCACAAATTCTCTGGCTTAAAGATTAATTGATTATCTTGTGTGTCTAGAAGTCACAAATCCCGAATCAAGATTCATCAGGCTACAACCCAGGTGTGAGTAGGGCTACTTTCATTATGGAGGCTCTGGGGGGCAAATTCATTTATGTTTCCATTTCCCTGAGGCTCCACACATTCTTTGGCTTCTGACTCCTTCCTGTCTTCAAAGCCAACAATGGCTTCCTCAGTGACTCTGGCTTTTCAGCCTCACTCTTCCACATTTAATGACCTTAATTAAATTAATCCCTTTGGAACCACCTGAATCATCCAGGTTGCCTCCTTTATTTTACAATCAACAGGTTAGCAACTTTAAATCAATCAGCAACTTGACTTGCTTCTTATTGTATAACAACATGTTCACAGTTTCTAAGATTTAGGATATAGGCATCTTTGATAGCATGAACACATTATTCTGTCTACCACAAATAGCAATGTCAAAAAGAGTAGAACCACAGAGTAGAACCACTCAGTAAAATTAGCATTCAGTTCTTTCACATTTCCTAACAATTTCTTGAAAGTGGGGATAATAAGAAATCTTCCCTTTTTAATGGTACGTTTTGGAGTTGATCGTGTAGGACAGAAATAGAACCTTGTTGAAAACAAAATACATTTTATCTTCTGTTTCACTCTAATAGTCCCATGAAGGCCAAGTTGACAGACTGCCTCGCTTCCCTCTCAATCATGATGCTGATAACAACATTGAAACATCACTTGGGCCTTCAGGCTGGACCCTGTTGATGCAGGCCTCACTGAGCAAGAGGCAATCTGTCTCGGTCTGTCAGATGCTACAAGATTTCTGATGGCAATGATGAGGAAAGCACTCGACTTCCCCTGGCTCCATCCATCTCCTGAGTGGTGGGAGAGAAGCAGCACAGCAGCATCCATTGTCAGAAGCTACAGGAGATGATGCATTGAAGAATACAGCATGTGCCTGCTTGCACGGCCATTTTCTCCTTGCACTTTCATGCCAAAAAGATGGTTTAAAAGAGACTCCCAGATGTGGTGGTTCACACGTGTAATCTCAGCCACAGAGGCAGCAGGAATTGGGAGGATAGTGGTTTGAAGCTAGCCTAAGAGACAAGTTCACAAGATCCCAGCTCAATGAATAAAAACCTGCCTGTGGTGTCACATACTTGTATTCCAGCTGTGCAGAAAGCATAAGCAAGAGAATAAGTCCAAGGCAGGCTCAGACATATGTATAAGACCCCATTTGAAAAACATCTAAGGCAAGATAGACTGGAGGGCATGGCTCAAGTAGCAGAACACCTGCCCAGTAAGCAGAACCCCAGAGAGAACCACTAAGAGAGAGACTGACAGAGACAAAGGGGAAGAGCAGAAAGGAGACAGAGAGACAGAGAGACAGAGAGAGACAGAGAGAGAGAGAGGAAGATGGAGAAAGAAATGACAATGTTTACTGTGTATGTGCATGGTCTTACCATATCCACTGAAGATACAGAGGTCATGCCTGGAAATACACTGGGCATCATTTACCCAGGCCCATAAATAAAGGACATGCAATGTGAAGTCTCATGTATTAACACAAAAACATGCTAGCTGTGGAATGGCTCACACACACTCACGTGTGTGTGTGTGTGTGTGTGTGTGTGTGTGTGTAATATAAGGACATGAGCAGACACATAAGAGACCTGATGCAGACTTGAGAAGGAATGACTTGTCAGCTCATCAACTGGGATCATTTGACAATTAGCTGTGTAAAAGAAGTCAGTGTGCTGAAGGAGAATGCCATAGAGTGGAGAGAAAGTGTGAGAGCCAGTTCCACCATTCTCTTGCTGGACCTAAGTAAGATCATGGGCAAGCTAGTTAATTTGGCTCCCTCTTCTACAAAAGAGGTTGTGTTCCTTGCATCCTGTAATAAATAGTCTTCGACAAATTCCCTTTCCACATGACCTGCCATTTCCCTCCCACACTGATGCTGGGATCACCTGTGTGATTTGTTTTAGACCAATGTAACACCTTCAAATCAGCAGACAGAGACATCAGCAGAGAAAGCTGCTTTGCACACCTGGGGTTTGCCTTACACTACCCAAGATAACCTGGTGGAACAGCTGTCTCTAAGATTCCCCAAGCACAGCCCCAGCTAATGCTAAGGGCCCAGGCATGTCATATCACAAATGTTTACTACCTTAGATCACGGTACCTTAATTTAGTCACATGACCACAGTCACATGCATAACCCCAGGAAAGCCAAATAGCAGTGATGCAGCGCAAACTATAGAGCCATTGAAAAGAAATCATTGTTTTAAACTATTCTTTGGGGATGAATAAGATGGCTTTCATAAGTAGAACCCAAACAGCCTTTCCCTGTACGGATTTGAACCATGTGGCCGACCACTATAAGCAACTGAAACCATGAGATGAACGGGGCATCTCAGCCTCCTAGATTTCAAGAAAGGGAAAGTCTCCAGCTGTGGGTAGTTAATGCCTTTATGGTCTCCTGTGTCTGACTGCTTGGTCTCAGCTATATACCAAAGGCCTGTAGGGAAGGAGTTGGGATAGACTCAAAAAGAATAGCCAGAGGAAACTCAGAAAATCCAGAGAAGTGGCTCTGATACATTGGAATTTTTCTACTCATTTGGAATTATTTTACCTCTCATTGGAATTTGGTGATCAGCCTGCAGTCCCACACAATGAGGATGGGAAAAGTAGTGAATGCTCAAAGATAGGTCAGTATGGCCTCTTGTGATGGTGGAGGCACTGCAGGAATGGAGAAGGGCGGTACCCATGCCCTTGCAGCAGTCAAGCTAGTGTGGGTCTTCACTGGAGAAAGAGAGGGATAAACAGATGGCTGTGACTGACAAGTTTGGAGCCAGGAGGCAAAGACAAAACCTTGCTAAGCAGTACACAAGTGTGTCCAGGCCTTCAAAGTCCCTGCAGCTAGAGAAAGAACAGCTTTAGAACCCATCTGATCTCAATTTTTATTCCAATGCAACCAATTAGCATACAGGTGTAGAGTCAAGAACGGTGATCTCAGACTGTTCAAGAGTCAGGCAGAGGCGGGAGGACCTCACAAAACCAGCTGAGGCAAAGTAGCAAAGCCTTGTTTCAAAAACAAAGTAAAAAGCCAGGTGCCAATGGATCACTCCTATAATTCTAGCTCTGCTCAGGAGACTAAAATCCTGGAAAGCTGCATTTCAAAGGCAACCAGAAAAGTCCATGAGACTCTACCTCCAAAAGAACCAACAAAATTCTGGGCTGGAGGGGGTGGCTCGAGTAGTAGAACACCAGCTGTGGGAGCAAGTGGAAAAGTGAGTTGAGCAAATACAAGTCTGTGAGTTCAAACCTCAGTACTACAAAAAATAAAAAAATGAAAACAAAATAAAAAGGCTGGAAGTGAGGCTCAATAATAAAGCATTTGTCTAGAATCTGCAAGATCTAGGGTCAATCCTTAGGCGCACACACACACACACACACACACACACACACACACACATACATGCGACCCTGGCAGATTATTTGACCTAGAGAGCCTCAGTTTCTAACCTGGATTGTTGTGAGAGTTGGAGATTATGGATATAAAGCATTTTGTCACATATTAGGCTCTAGAAAGTGATGGCAGTCATTACAAATATGACATTACACATTGATGTCCAAAGGAAAGGTGCTTCAGCCAATCCTAGTAGGTGGTCCTTTCTCGGGGCAATGAACTTGGAATGTGGCTGTGCTTTGTGAGCCTCACCTCTGTAGCCTTCTCCCAGAGAGCAGAGCAGAAGCAGATGGCTGGGGATGTTCACCACACTGACTGACCAAACCCACCCACACCCATCAGCACCGATTCCTGACTTCCACTTGCATCTCATAGATTTGGCTTTAACAAGATAGCTCTTGTACTCAATACTGATGGGCCCGAAATGCAATGTTTACTGCAAATTAGGAACCAGAGAGACTGCCTAAGTTAGATCTCTGGTATAGCTCAAGCACAGCTCTTAATAATTAATTTGCCATTTTGATGATACACAGTAACGGGCCTATTAAGCCAAGTGTTCTGCATTTATTAAATGCTAACTTAGTGGCAAACAAACAAAACCTAAGTCAATAGTTGCTTTGCTGGTTATTAAAAGCTCCTTTCCCTGAGGATCCTGTGGGCAGCAGGCCATGTGGTCCAGACAGTGGAATTTAGGAGCAGGAGGAAAAATTCAGGCACACAGGAGGCCATTCATTGCCCAGGCTCTGGGGTGGATGGTCACTAGGACAATATGTGGTAGATGCTAAGGAAAGTAACTGGGCTCCCCAACCCAAGTTGTCCCAGTAATATCCACTTTCTTGTTTGAGCTTTTGGGGATCTTTTTATTACCAAAAGGTGAGGAATAGAGCAGAAAAGATGTGTGGAAAATGGTAATCTCAGTGTTAGAATGTTTCACCCAAAAATAATAGAGGTAAAAAGTACAGCCAGCATTGTACTTGCCTACATAGCACAACTACACACATGGGGCTGGGATTGTGGCCTAGTGGCACAATGCTTGCCTAGTATGCATCAGGCCCTGGGTTCAGTTCCTTGGTACCACATGAACAATAAGTAAATAATAAAAATTAAAAGGAAAAATAGCCATTAACACACACACACACACATACACACACATACACACACACACACACACACACACACACACACACACACACACACACACACACGGGATTGAGTTTGGAGATCATGTCCTTGATTGCAAAAACAGAATCCCAGCTCCAAACAGTTTACACTTTAGTTAATTCCTTCCCAACAGGAAATTCAGAAATATGTAGGTTTCTCAGTTGGAATTAGACTCAGCTGCATAGAAGCAGAAAAATAAATAACAGTGGTTTCTAGAAAATAAAGATTTCCATTTCTCAGCTGGATACTAGTGGCTCACACCAGTAATTCTACCTACTGAGGAGGCTGAGATCTAGGATGGTGGTAAAAAAATCAGCCCAGAAAGGAAAGTCTATGAGGCTCTTATCTCCAATTAACTACTAAAATGCTATAAGTGGATGTGTAGCTCAAGTGGTAGAGCACCAGTCTTGAGCAAAAAAGCTAAGGGATAGTTTTCAGGCTTTGAGTTCTTCTCACATAACAGAAGCCCAGAGCCTGGCACTGGTGGCTCATGCCTATAATCCTAGCTAGCCAAGAGGCTGAGATCTAAGGGTCACAGTACAAAGCCAGCCAAGACAGGAAAATCAGCAAAACTCTTATCTCCAATTATCCACCAAAACTTTGGAAATGGAGGTATGGCTCAAGTTGTAGAGCACTAGCCTTGAGTGAAAAAGTCAAGAGAAAATGTGAGTTCTAATACCGGTGCACGCGTGCATGCACACACACACACACACACACACACACACACACACACACACAAAGTTAATAAATAAATATACAAAAGCTGGTATCTCAGCTCCCGTATGAAGGACCTGTAATTTCTATACTATTATCTTTATCACGTGGCTTTCAACTTCAAGTTAGCTTCATGATCACATATGGCTGCCACATATCTAGCTAACATGCTCACAATCCAAGAAGAAGGTTAAAAAGTTAAAGCCAAAGACTACCTTACATTTTATTGAGTACTCCCATTGGAAGGGAGTCTATAAAATGTGATTTTTACATCTGGGTACATTGATAGACTGGTCGATATAAATTCTTCTGTTGCTAAGAAAGAATGGGATACACACTAGGTAACTGGCTATTTCTGCTCCTGGAGGCTTCTAGAGTGTGTTATTTAGTGATTCTGTCCACCATCAGTGACTCTCTTTGTTCTTTCATCTTGGAAATTGGCCTCATCCTCAGAGGCCTCCAGGAAAAGACAATGAAAACTACAGTCATTGCTCTCCTTAGAAGAGAGAAAATGCTGGTGACACATCTGGAATCCTAGCTACTTAGGAGGCTGAGAACTGAGGATGGCAGTTCAAACCCAGCCCAGCAGGATAGTCCATGAGATACTTATCTCCAATTATCTGCCCTCCAAAAATACCTAGAAGTGGAGCTGTGGCTCAGTGATAGAATGCTATCCTGGGGGAGGGGGGGCGGGAAATGACCCAGAGACAGCAGCCAGGTCCTCAATTCAAACCCCAGAACTGGCCCCAGAACTGGCAGGAAGAAGGAAGAAGAGGAGGAAGAAGAGGAGGAGGAGGAAGAAGAGGGAAGAGGAGGAGGAAGAAGAGGAGAAAGGAGAGAGAGAGAGAGAGAGAGAGAGAGAGAGAGAGAGAGAGAGAGAGAGAGAGAGAGAGAGCACTCTCAGAATCTAACTACCAGAGTTGCAGTGGTTAGAACTAATTCAAGGGAAATGTCTCCCCTGGGTAGGGTTCAATTTCTTGGGCACATGGCATCATGAGTGATCATGGAAGAACAGGTCAAAGTTAGGTTTAGTTAGGAATTGGTGCTTGATATCAAAGACTGATCTCAATGTGTTTGTGCTGTGGGCTTCAGACAAAGAATTTAATACCTGGAAGCAAGGCTTTCTTCCCCTGTCAGAGGATGGTGATAAGGGCTTCTCTGTTAGGAGGCCGTGAGACTGGACTGCAATCACAGAAGACATCTCTGTGTATATGTACTGTTACAGTTCTATGAATTGCTCCAGGCTCTGGGAAGACATGTAATGTCATCTGTCTTTATTTCTCAAATAAAACACAAGTTATTGTAGCTCCCATTTGCTGTGCCAAAGGGAAGTCCACATTCAACACACTCTTGAGATTCCATTTCCTGGGTTCCTCCTGTTCAAAAAGGAGCTTTTCCAGATTGCTATGTTCAGGCAAGGAGAAGTCCCCCAAGCCTTTGCTCTTCTGTTTCCCCTACCATCAATGTATTTCTTATTCTAACAGTGCAATGCTCCAAACCATGCACTTAGGCACTGCACAGAATTGAACTTGTTAGCTGTCCCCAAAGCCACAGCTCTGGTACCACTATGCGACCATGGTAGGGCCACTCACATGTGTTCTGCTTGTGCCAACATGGCCACCAAGTCGACATAGAATCAAGGTAGGGGGTCTCTGCAGTTGAAGTATTCTTAGCACCCAGGCCCTTAGCTTTTCATGCCAGCTTCTCTCAGGTACCCTCTTGATCATTCTCCTCTACAGCTTCACCCATAATCTCGGGTGCTGTTTTCATGTCAACCTGGCTTCTGCCTTGAATGGACACTCAGCCTCCTGCTTCTCTGTGCGATAGCCTCCACTCACCTCTACCTTATCTTCCTATTTCAACTGTACCTACTCCCCCCCACCACATAGAACTACCGCTCCTACCCTATAAGTGTGACTAACTCAGGAAACCTAAGCCATCAGCCAGACAATATTACCTAATCAAAAGGATTGAGCCAAGAATAGCAACAGAGTCCAGGGGATGTGTTTCAGTGAAAGAGTGCTTGCCTAGCATGCATAAGGCCCTGGGTTCAATCCCTAGTCAGGAGAAAAAGAAAATTATCTGAGATTCAATTTGAGTCAGTGATATTCAAAGGGGAGATTTATCCTCACTCCCCTCTCAAAAAAAAACTTCTACAGAAAAATAAGCATTCTCTATCTCCTTCTAGATGGGATGAAGATAAAGCCTGGAACTGCTGCATCCATTTTGCTGTCATGCAGAAGCCAGATGGGTATTGCATAAAGAACAGGATAGGAGGTTTGAAAGAAACTAGTGTTTGATGTCATTAGCAAGCTCTCACATCAAACCAACTCAGGAGGCTTCTATTTACTTGTGCTTTAAACCTATCTCCTTTATACTGTAAGCCATGCAGAAGGGGAATTTCTCATAGTCAGTACAAAAAGAGACAAAAAACCCAGCAAGACATCCAGAAATGTCCCAGACTTAGAAAGACCTTCTCTCTCCCTAGCTGGGGGGGGTGGGGGGGGGGGGGTGAAAGCTGCCACAGTCAGAGAAAGAATGTGAGATACAACAACCTTACCCCAAGACTAATAAGGCTTTTGAAGGAGGTCAGCCCACAGATGAAATCAAGGCACCTAGTGAAAGCCCATTTGTATGTTCTCCACTGCCCAGCCTTGCACTGAGATTACAACTGTGGCCTTTTCAATCCTTCCGTGGCTTCGTGGAGCAGCATCAATATCTAGGCTCCATCCTCATGCCAATAGTGCTACTTCGCAGGTCAGGTGAAACCCCGGCTCCTGGTTTTGGATCATGCTCCATACCCTCTCCCTTTGATTCTATCTGTATGATGTCACCCAAGCATGGAACCTTCCCATATTAATTTCTAGTCCACTGGGACAGCCTCTTAAAGACACTTGTCCAATCTTCATTTGATAATCTGGTGCCATGAAGTGTGAATCATTCAAGCATCCTTAATCATTCCAGTCTGCTCAAAAGTACATGCCCAGTATAATAAGTGTAACCACTCCAGGGAATTATTTTGAAGAAAAAGAAGAAAGTCTTTGCTCTTCAAGTTCTCTTTTCCCCCAGGTTCACATTTAGGTATGAATCTTCCTGAATTTTTTTTCTAGGAATACATATATTTTGTATGTATATTGCATGGTATTGCTTTATAAAAGTTACTATATTACAAGAGAGGGACTTCCCTGAAATCACATAAAATACCATCTCTCCATGATTCCTCAGGGCCACATTGACTCAAAATAATGAAAATTTAAATTCAACTGCCTGCTGGGGGAGCAATCAGAAGCCCACAACTTCAGTCTTTGTTCCTGCTGTATGCTTGTCCTTCCATCTTCCCTGGGTTTGATAGCCTGTGGGAACATCCAAAGCACAGTCACTTATATTCAGATTATGGCCAAAGGCATTTAACACATAATATTTTTTATTCCAATCAAACTATTCGGTCTCATGTTCTATTTCAACAACTTCAGGGGGGCAGAACACCCAATGTCCAAAGCTGTAAACAAACAAAAATCTTTCCCCAAGAGCCTTAGAAAGAGCCCTCCTCTCTAGGTGTATTGGATGTAGACTCCTGAGGATGCGTTATACCTTGGTCTCCAAACCACATGTGAAGAATAGGCCCAAATCTTCAACTTAAATTTATGCTAGTGAAGCCAGGAACCAATGGTTCAGGCCTGTAATCCTAGCTACTCAGGAGGTTGAGATCTGAGGATGGCAGTTCAAAGTCAGCCTGGGCAGGAAAGTCTCCAATTAACTATCAGAAGCAGGACATGAAGCTCTGGTTCAAGTGGTAGAGTGCTAGCCTTGAGAAAGAAAAAAATAATAAAAATAAAAAAGCTCAGGGTCCAGACCCTGAGTTCAAGCCCCAGGACCATCAGAGGAGGAAGAGGAGGAGGAGGAAAAAGATACAAAGAAATGAGTTCCTTAGGCTTTTTATTACTTAACAGTTTCTCCAATTTTTCTGATGATGATCATGACAATTTTAAAGGTACAGTACTAGTTGGATATTATATAGAATGTCACTCAACTAGGATTTATCTGATAGTTCATGGTTAGGTTTGGCGATGTTCTATGGATGGATACAGAGAGAGAGAGAGACAGAGACAGAGAGAGACAGGCAGACAGACAGACACAGACAGACAGACAGACAGACAGACAGATAGACAGACAGACAGACAGACAGAGATCATGGTTAAAAGCCAGCCTGGGAAGTAAAGGCTCTTACCTCCAATTAACAACCAAAGAGCCAGACGTTGAGATGTAGCTTAAATGGTAGAGCAAAGAGATAGTTCTCAGGCCCTGAGTTCAAGCCCTGGTACTAACACACACAAACACACACACACACACACACACACACACACACACACGTGAGAAAAACTATTTTCAGCTCTAGTTTTTGGTCCATTATCTTTTGGGCCTTGTGTTTCTAGGGATGTAGTGAGGCAGAGCATCATTGTGGAGCACATGGTGGAGAAGCATTGAAAGTAGAGGAAAGAATGAGAGTGAGCAAGCTAACAGCTATGTGTGTGTGTGAGAGAGAGACAGAGAGAGACAGAGTGCCAGGATTGATAGAGTCCCCAACTGCACTCCCCCAGGGACCTAGCTCTTCCAGTCAAGCCCTACCACCACCTCCTAATAATCCATTGGATTGAGATTCCATCGGTGAATTTATCCGTGGATGAGATCATAATCCAATCACTTCGCCAAAGCTGATCTGCTGGAACCAAGACCTTAGCACATGGCCTTTGGGGGCCTATTTTTGATCCAAGCTATAACAATGCTATTACAATGCTGGCTTTAGGGACAAACATGATACCATGATTCCCCATTTGTTGTAGTTAATACCAACACTACTCCACGGTTGTGTGACAGGTCCCACACAGATGCACACCAGAGCTCACTGCAGGCTGCTTTCTGGTCAAACTAGTGGTGTGAGGATGTCTGGTCCAGGTATAAATCTGGCTTTACCACAGAAGAGCTGTACCAACTTGAGCCATATCCTTAAACTTGGAATCTCAGTTTGCTCCTTCCTTCTGCAGAAACGGTTTGTGTAGAGACATGAGCTGCCTGCCATGCAGTGAGGCTCGGTAAATAAATGGTATTGTTAATAGTCTCTCACTGGTTGCCCCTCATATAAGGAATTTCTAATCCTTTCCCCAGCAACCCATTTTCACCTTTCCTGTAAGAACAAAACAAAACAAATCCCAAAGAAGAGGTGGGTGGCCAATGGAAGAATTTATTGCCCGTGAGAAGGACCCTGTGGGCTGCCAGGAAGGAGGAGAGGTAGCTGGGCAGGTCCTGTGTGGTGTGGAGTTGCCAGGAGGCATTGTTGAGAGCACAAAGCATCTCCCAGCCCCTCCCAGCTGGCTGAGCTCTCTGATTTGCACTTTCTCCTCAACCTCTTGAGCCTGGCTGGCTGGGCTCCTCTTTCCTAAGCAACACAAATAGGCAGCACAGAAAATGCACCCTGCATTTCCGCCCAGCTAAGGCAAGTCCTAAATCATCCTGCCCTGGCATTTTCTCACCCTCACCCTCCTCCTCACTCTCTTTCCTTCTATCTCTGCTTCAGGTCTCTCTCTATCTCTATCTCTCTGACTATCTCTCTCTGTCTCTGTCTCTGTCTGTCTCTGTCTGGCTGTCACTCTCTCTCTCTCTGTGTATCTCTCTCTGTGTGCCTCAATCCCTGTAAAAGGACAACTAAATCATAAAAAAATCAGGAGATGCCCTATTGATTTCCTTTACCCAAATCAAGGTCTCCAACACCCTTCTGAATTTCAGAGGCAGGACTGGGCAGATGCTGGATTTCCCAGCTGTTTGAATTGGTGTGTGTGTGTGTGTGTGTGTGTGTGTGTGTGTGTATACACACACACACACACACACACCTTCAGGACCAACATCTACCCACAACCAAGGTATGATACATCATCAGGCACATTAATGATGAATCATGTTGTTTGGCTCCAGGTAAAGCTGCATGAAGTATTATTGGTTGAGTCTTACAGCAGACCACTATTTGTTTTATTTATTATTAGAGATTTTTCATTAGCATTTAAGAAGTGGTGCAAGATAATCATCTTTTAAAATGTGAACAAGAAAGTGTTAGGAGGGACATCTATAGAAGGATGGTTTTGTTCACAATTGCTCCCTCGTGTACTACTGGCTTTGTCACTTGGCAAAAGCTGAAACCTTTGTTTCCAGATGGACCAATCAGATTCCTCCTTTCTGGAACATAAAGGCTTGATTGGAAGGCAAGTGCAGCTGTGACATCTTGATAGAAAGCCTCCTGGCTTGCTCTGTATGGTGGTACATTCCCGTGATCCCAGCATTAGGAAGGCTGAAGCAGGAAGTTTATATAGCCTGGGCTATATAGAAAGACTCTCTCTTGAAATAGAAGAAAGAGAAGAGGAAGAGAGAGAAGGAGGAGGGAGAGAAAGAGGGAGGAAGGAAGGAAGGAAGGAAGGAAGGAAGGAAGGAAGGAAGGAAGGAAGGAAGGAAGGAAGGAAGGAAGGAAGAAAGGAAGGAAGGAAGGAAGGAAGGAAGGAAGGGAGGGAGGGAGGGAGGGAGGAAGGAAGGGAGGGAGGGGAAGGGAAGGGGAAGGGGAAGGGGAAGGGAAGGGGAAGGGAAGGGAAGGGAGGAAGGGAGGGAGGGAAGGAGGGAAGGCAGGCAGATTCTACTTGTGTACCTGGGCTGCTCAGTCCTGGTGCTCACTCATACCAATTAGCATCAGTTTTCCTACAAAACCTGATGCTTGCCACCAAAGGAACCTCTCCTGATTCCATGTGTGGAGTATACACTGTGTACTCAGATACAGACAATCTCACATTCTCTATTCCTCTGTGTCTGAGTGTAACTTTTAAATTGAGCCATCACCCACATCCATGAACATGAATGCAAACACACCATTCCCATAACGTCTATGAAAGATAAAGTAAAAAAAAGAAATATAAAGTCAGCATGCATACAGAAAACAAAAACAAAAAGTGTCTCTCCAAACAGACACCTTTTTTTGTTGTTGTTGTCATGGGGCTTAACATCTGGGCCTGGGTACTGTCCCTGAGCTCTTCAGCTCATAGCTAATGCTCTACCACTTTGAGCTACAGCACCACTTCCAGTTTTCTGGTGGTTAATTGGAGATAATAGTCTCACAGTCTTTCCTGCCCGGGCTGGCTTTGAACTGTGATCCTCAGATCTCAGGCTCCTGAGAAGGTAGGATTACAGGTGTGAGCCACCAGTGCCCAGGAACAGAAACCTTTTTGAGGGGTACTACTATTAGTAGGCTTCATGTGACTTCTCGACATTTGCCTATAAAGTTGGGTGCAGGATTTTCATACTGAATAAAACAATGATATGTCAGAAGCTGTGTTAAAATTTTTCCTGCTATATTTTATCGAATCCCACAACTCATTTAATTCTAATATTTCTACACACTAAACATGAATACCCCATTTTGCAAAGGAGAAAACAAGATGCAAAAATCTCTATGAAGTCCAGCTACTCTCACAGATGCTAAACAATTATGTGGCTCTGCTGTCAGTCCCAATTAAACATTCCCTCTAACCAGGAAAAATGGAGACAAAGTCAAGTGCTGTGCTTTGGTCTGCTAGCTTGGGCTTACCCAATGTGAGCAAGGATATTGAAAATAGCAAGAGAAAAAAAAAAAAAAGAAGCAACTGTGTGTGACTTATCTTCTCTTAGCCATTTCAGAGTTGTTTTGTAATTGTTTAAAAAAAAACTCACTTAGAAAATAAGTCAGTCATTAGTGATTACCATCTCTTTATTTGATTGCTTTTATTAATTTCCATGTTAATCAACAAAAATAGGCAGGAAAAGAAAGATTTCAAGATAATCTTGGGGTTTTTTTTCCCTACTCTTCTTTCTTTTCTCATTTTCCTTTCTTTCTGCTTTTTTAAGCATGGATTCTGATAATGGAGATGAAAAGAAGCACTCTAAGGGAAAGGAGGTTGGAAATATTGTAGCCCTTGTAGCAATTCTCAGGTCTCTTTTTCTGCATTCATTAGTGGACTTTGTGACATACACAATGTAGCCATGTGGAAAATTTCAGATGAGGAACAGTTTTATAGATATGAATGAATAGAAATGAGCAAAGATGGACTGTCAAGTGAAACCTCTAAGGTGGAAATCAGGTAAAGTATGTTCAAGTTCAAGAACTTTAAGTAAGTTCAAGACTGTCATAAACTAGCTATCCTTCTCTCTTTCCTTCCTTCTCTCCGTTCCTCTCCCCTTCCCTCCTTTCCTTCTTCTTTTCTTTCTTCCCTTTTCTTTTTTGTACTTTTTTGGTAACAGGCCTTGCACTCAAGGCTTTGTTCTTCCTAGGCTGTAAAAGATGCCACTGTACCACACCACCAGCCCTCATCATGCAATTCTCTGAAGCTCAGTGTTCCCCTTCCTCAGAAAGAAACAGTAACTCACCTCTGCCCTGCTACCCCTCCCCTTCCTAGCAAGATGCTGGGAAAGTTCAGCCAGGACTGGCATGTGAAAATGCTTATATCACTACAAGGAGCTGCATAAATACATCATCATCCATATTCCTCAGCCTTCCCCTATTATTCCTCAGGCCCAGACTGTCCATAAAATATGTCCATTCCCTCTTCTCAGGTAGCAAGAAATGACCTCTGAGATTTCTTTCTTCATTTCTCCACCCCCTTTGGCCACAGTGAAAGGGAACTGGAGGTATGCAGAATTAAATCTCAGTGCCAGGGCACATAATAAACATGCCAGGACTCCCAGGTGCACCTTCCTAGCAGCAAATTCAGAGTTGGCTCCTGGGAGGAGCAAAACTAAAAGAGAAATGACAGTACGTCATTTTACCTGCTGTCATCTGCACTCTGTCTTTACCAAGCTACAGTCTGGTCCAGAGACATGGGATGGTGCTACGCCAAGAACTGTCAGGACAACTCCCTTCTCTCCCAACCACTCTGATCCAACCTCAAGAATCCTGTGTGATAGTTTTTCCCTGTACATGGGCTGCACTCTGTCCCTCAGCAATGGGGCGGATGACAGCAGATATACAGGCAGGACCTACTTCAAAACTGCTTGGAGGAGGCCCTGTGCTAGGAACAAAGGAGAAAAAGGACTCCCTCATGCTAACTCACTATGAAACTTCTCCCCTCCAGCATCAGGTAAAGTATAGGTTATGTGTCCCTTCTCTCAAATGCTTGGCTCCAGAAATGTTTTAGATTTTGAACTTTTTGCATTTTTGAATAGTTGTATACACACGATGAGCTTAGGAATGGACCAGCAGTCTAAACACAAAATTCATTTACGTTCCCTATGAACCTTACACCCTTAACCAGAAAGTAATTTCATTTTTAGTGCACCTGTGATCTGATAGCTACCCATAACATGAGGTCAGAGTTTCAGTGAAGTCATTACCCTTGTGGTTTCTTTGGTCTCAATGAAAGGAAAGGGGCTGGTTTATGGTGTGAAAGTTCGCACCCATGTTAATGTGTGTTAGAAACAGGAAGTAAACACTGAGACACACTAGAAGAACAGAACTTTAGGAAGGAACTCCTAGAGACAGGGAGAAAGTCCTTGGATCCTTAATGACCTCACAAAAGGATTTTGAATCAAGTAGAACTGGATTTCAAAGGAGCAGGGAGACTCCATAACTGACAATAGGGTCATAGCGTTATCATAATGGTTATTATTAGCCAGTATTGTTGGAGACAATGGTTTGGGGGCCATGGAACTGGGGGGTAAGGAAGCCAGAACACTGCACTAAGGCTGGTGGATGGAAGATTTCTACCTAGCTTTTCACCATCCTTGCTGTGCCAATATAACGCCTCCTCTGTTTATCATTAGTAAGTGTCCATGGATCCTCTTCTTCTTTTTTACCTACTGCCCACCAGTCTGTAGTCCCATAGCATTCACTGTCTTCCTAAGCCTGGAAGTCCCTCAGTCTCTCACTTAGGCTGCTCACAATTCAGAGACTCCTTTGTCTGTGCTGCGGTGAGCCCCCAGTTATAAATTACTTACCTGCTGGCCATTCTTTTAATGTAAATGGATTTTAAAAGGCAGCAAAGGAATATATTTTCATTTAGAGTTAAAGCATCCATTTTTTATTTGAGTTGAGCCTGATCATTCTAGCTGCAGAAGAATGGCTCCAAGGCTAATATACTTAATGATTATGATGGAGATCCAGAAGCAGCGATATTTCACCATAGCCGCTTCTGTCCCAGCTCCACTGCCTGCAGTCCTGTGATTTCCACATCCACTTCCATTAACACCCACCTCAGATGATGGAACCATTATGATAATATCTCTGCTCTCAGCAGCCTCGATTGGTCTTGACACATTATCACCCGAAGAACTCAGCCACGTCGCACTAAGTCCTATTTATAATAACTCTTGGCAGGAGCCACAAAAATAAAACCTCGTACTTGTGGGGCCACCTTTCATAGATGGAAATCAGAACGCTTTACAAGCTTAATTAAGCTTCAGTATCTATCTGACTGATGAGATGCATGGGCCTCAGGAAGCTGGGAAGGTCTAGAATCACTAATTGTGCACCGGATAAAACTGTAGGCAAAGATGAAGATCAAAATCAGCAAAGCTGATGAGAGTCACTTTCTTGAATGGAAAATGTTTGTGGAACAAATTTCTTCAGGATAGGTTGAGACAAACAAGCGTAGATTGGTAATGAAGGAGCCGTGGCCTGTCTCTGATCTGGCACAGGGAGCCTAAGATTTGTTTCCTTTCATCAAAAGAGAATTAAGCTAATCTAACACACTCAAGTACTTTCAAGAATGAAGAAATTGAACCTGGTGCTAGTAACTCATGCTTGTAACTCTAGCCACTCAGGTGGCTAAAATCCAAGGATCAAGTTCAAACCCCATGACCAAAAAAAAAAAAATCTGAAATCTGAGGATCAAGCTTAGAAGCCAACCTAGGCAGGAATGTCCATGAGACTCTTATCTCCAATTAACCACCAAAAAGCCAGAAATGGACCTGTAGCTCAAATGGTAGAGCTGTAGTGGTAGTTTTTTCTCTGAAGGCTTGAGAGTAAAAGCTAATGGGACAGCACCAAGCCTGAGTTCGAGCACTAGTATAAATGTGTGCATGCGTGCAAATGCACACACACACACACACACAGAGATAAAGTTACCAGCCAGATCTAAACCATGTCATCTTTTTCTGTTGTTTCTGTCAGAAATCTTTCCCAGGAACCTCCCATTGAACTTCCTTACAGGTCTTTCTGGCAAGAATAGCATCACATGCTTATACCTTAACCAATGATCGGCAAGGAATTATAAGAACCATAACTGATTTAGCCCAATCAGGATCTAGTCTGCCTGCTGGGACAAAACTTGAAGGAAGAAGCTGGAGAACTGTCCAGAAAGAAGAAGGGTCGTGGAGGATGAAAAGGAAACAACCAACAGTCCTGATGCTGGTGCCATAAAGAGGATCTCTGATGCCCCTCACTTCCTACCCTATTCTGTGGCTTTCACTATGTGGACAAGAAATAATGCCCACTGAAATAAATTAAGGCAGAGAAAGAAAGTCATGCTCACCAATGTGCACTCCAGAATTCTTCTGTAATGAAGACTCAAATCTGCTTTGGCAACTGCTCTACATCTTGCTATATGAATCCACCCATGATGCAACCATTGGGTTCTGGTCTCTTAACACCAATAACTGCAGCAACCTGCTTCAAAAGCAAGCCCAAATGAGAGTTACTTGGGCCAAGCACCAGTGGCTCATGCCTGAAATCCTAGCTATTCCAGAGGCTGAGATCTGAGGACTTCCATTAAAGCTGGCCCAGGGAGAAAAGTCCCCGTGAGACTCTTATCTCCAATAAACTACTCAAAAAAGCTGTAATTGGCACTGTGGCTCAAGTGGTAGAGTGTTAGCTAGAGTGCTAGTCCTAGAGGCTCAGGGACAGTAGCCAAGCCCTGAATTCAAGCACCACAACTGACAAAAAAAAAAAAAAAGAGTTACCTGGAACAAAGAGAATCAAAAATGCTAGTCTCACTATAAATTGAAAGGGTTTGTGTCAACTTTTATTTCTTGTTCAGAAACACAGTGAGTTCTTAAAAGTAGGACTCATTCAAGTTGACAGATTAATTGCATTAAAAGACTATTACATTTCCTGGCCTCCTAGCTATCCAAAGGATTAGCTGGAGCCAAGTATGCACAGTAGTCTCCTGTATTCATGGTTTTACTTTCCATGGTTTCAGTTACATTGTCAACAGCAATCTAAAATTATTAAATGGAAAACTGCAAAACCCAACAATTCCTAAATTGTGAGCCATATACTTTTCTGAGCAGTGTGATGAGATCTCTTGCCATCCCACCTAGATTCTGAATCATCCCAGCATACCCATGCTGTAGATGCTGCCTACCTGACAGTAGCATTCTCGGTTATCAGTTTGGCCGCAGTAGTATTACAGTGATTGTGTTCAAATAACTCTAACTTTCATAAAGAACCCAAAAGTCATGTGCAGTGATACAAAGCAGGCACTAGAGCATAAAACATGGAAGAGCAGATTATGGAACTATGTGTCAGTACTGCAAAACACACAGGAAAGCATTGTGTGTGTGTGTGTGTGTGTGTGTGTGTGTGTGTGTGTGTGTGTCTATGAAAAACATGGAAGAGCAGATTAGCCCTGGAACTATGTGTCAGTACTGCAAAACACACAGGAAAGCATTGTGTGTGTGTGTGTATGCATGTGTGTATGTGTCTATGAAAACAGTATATACAAGGTTCAGTTCTATGCATGGTTTCATGGATGCAGTAGAGATCTTGGGACATACCCTCTGTGGAAGAGGGAACTATTAAATGTAGCTATCATAAAAAATGACATATATGAGGATGAGATCAGTTAAATAGTTCTTGGTAGATCCAGATCATATGGCCAAATAGCAATATCAAAAAAGGAAAATGGCATTCAACCAGAAAAAAAAACACACAACAACAAAAATTACAAGGTACCTTAGAGAAAATGGATAATAGGGAGTATCTGTTGCAACAGAATACCATAGCCTGGGTGGCTTAAAGAACAAATAACAATTCCTCATAGTTCTAGAGGCTGGAGAGTCCAAGATCAAGGTGCATGAAAACTGACTGCCTTTTGAGGGCACTCTACTTGCTTCTGTCTTCCCATGACAGAAGGGGTGTGAAAAATATTGGGGTTTCTTATTCAGAAAGCATCCACCTGACCCTTCCTTTTTGTAGAAGCATCAAGAAAAGGTACTTGGAGGTCTCCATCTCTGGGAAAGGATTATTACTTCAGAGGCTCTGGAAAAATCAGGATTGGAGAAGATTGTATAGTGGCAGGTGAGAAGCTGGTGGCCTGAGTTTGACTGAAGGCTTTGGGCTTTTAACAAGGAATGCACTGAAGAACATGGTAGAAGACAGCAGGTCCAGCTCCATGGCAAAAGAAAATCCCATAATTTCCAGGGAAGATGCCAGCTGAGGCATAAAGAAAATGTATGAGGCTAGAATACCACTTATATTATATCTCAAGCCATGACTATAATTCTTTACTGGGCAGTACTGGGATTTGAATAATGGTCATGTGCTTACTGGACTCACTTGCTCTGCTTGCTCAGTGGGTACTCTAACACTTGAACCATGCCTTGAAAAAGCCTGGCTTTTTACTAGTCATTTTAGAGATAGAGTTTATCAGGACTTATCTGTCCAAGCTGGCTTCAAACCTCAATCTTCCAGATCTCAGCCTCCTGAGTATCTAGGAATATAAGCATGAGGGGCCACTGTTATTCTTGGCCATTAGATATTCCATGTCATTATCACTGGCAGTCCTAATAATAGTTTTATGGCTGCATTTCACAGGCAAGTACACCAAGGCACAAAGAAATTAAGACACTCAAGGTCATCCTGGCATAGGTAAAAGGCAGGGCTAGGTCTTAAACCAATATAATCTGATATAAGAGCTCATGTTCTTCACCATTTCATTTAGTAGCAGCCACAGAGAACATTTCAGAGCAAAATTCAATCTGTGTTGCATCTACTTTGACCAAATGCAATGATTTTCAAACTTGACATTGCCTCAGTAGTTAAGTTATAAAGGGTAATGGGAGCTCAGCCAGGTTATCTAGTGACTTCAAAACAATTACTTTGGTTTTCCCATCTGTAACGTGGGAACAAAACTACTACTCATTGAGTGGGTTAAATGGGGTAAAAGCACATGAGAAGTTTAGCCTTACCCAAAGCCCACAAGATCATGTAATAAGTGTTTGCTGATGCTGTTGTTATAGTTACTATTAATATTTCACTCGAGCTATGTAACAACCCTGTGAGCAGGAGAGGATTTATATTCTCACTGCTCAAGTTCAGAAACTGAAACTCATAGAAAGTTTAAAAAAAAAAAAAAAAAAAACTAGCCCATGGAAGAAACCAGAAAATGGAAATGCCAGACGTGGGAAACCTTCCAACATCAAGCCTCCTTCTCTGCTCCCAAGGCTCACTCCATCTCCTCTCTTTTCCCCCCCAGGAGGCTCTGTTCTTGAGCCAGATCATTCTTCATACAGGACTGTGGGCAAGTTTGATGGAATTGAAGGTCTAGGCCCAGGGAAAAACTCTGAGGAGTATGAAGAAAGTCCTAAAGGTGCAAATAGGAGCAGCTAAGCAGTGCCTGTTCCCCAAGCAACTTCCAGAGGGCTGGAAATCACACTGGTGATTGATGCTATGCCAGGCAAAGAGGCTTGGCATTGTAGACAAGGGAATGGATGTCTTCAGGCAGGGCAGTAGAGGAAAGGGAAAGCTAATAGGCTAACCAGGCTGTTACTAAACACTAAAATAATCACACACCATTTTAAAACTGCATTCCACTCGGCAGGGTGTATGTTTGCTCTGTGGACCTACATGCTGGTACATGTGCATCATGCATCTTCATCTTCTGTCATTCTACATGCATGGGATGTTAGAACATCCCATTCTCATACATGATGTACCCATTCCTGTGGCTAAGACCAAAGATCAAGACAATGATCAAATCAATCTATCTTCTGAGATGTAAGGTCCTAGCCAGTTTCTTCATCACTTACCTGGGATCTGGAGTGTTCTGGGTTTAAAGCTGGACCTCCCAGGCTGAAAATCATGGGCTTTCCCCACATGCATCATGCAAAGCCCTCACCCTTTTTTCCCTTTTAAGAGAATTATTTTAAGAGCATTCTCTTTTAAGTTCTTATTTTGTATATACTAGTAGAAATAGGGTACTCAAAACACAAAACTTGATCATGTTATTTGTAGAGCTTTATCTTATTAACATACGAATGAGTTGTTTAGCAAATTGCTCTTGGACTCCCAGTAAGTGCCAAGCATTGTGCCTAAGCAACTACCAAACAATGGAGAAACGACTCTAATACAGTTCTCAGCCAGTGATCCCTAGGAGTTGTTTATGTGTACCTTGTGCTAACAGCTAAAAACACAGAGCTACCAATTCTGAATTTCCTCTATAACCTCTACAACATAGTTTAGCCTATGTCCAGTTTTTGTATTGGGGGGTAGGGGGTTGAGTGTACCTGAATATGTGTGTGTGTATATGTGTGTGTGTGTGTGTGTGTGTGTGTGTGTGTGTGTGTAATTCTAAGGCATAAACTCAGGGCCTGGGTGCTATCCCTTAGCTTTTTTGCTCAAGGTGATCTACCAGCTGAGCTAACTTTCAGTTCTGGCTTTTTGCTGATTAACTGGTCATAAGAGTCTCATGAAGGGCTGGAAAGGTAGCTCAGTGGTAGAGTGCTTGCCTTGCATGCATGAGGCCCTGGGTTCGATTCCTCAGCACCACATAAGCAAAAAGAATAAAAGCCGGAAGTGGCACTGTGGCTCAAGTGGTAGAGCGCTAGCCTTGACCTGAGGAGCTGAGGGACAGTGCCCAGGCCCAGAGTTCAGGCACCATAACTGGACCCCTCCCCCCCCCCCCAAAAAAAGAGTCTCATGAACTTGTCTGCTCAGGCTGGCTTTGAAGCTTTGAACCATGATCCTTAGATCTTAGCCTCCTAATTATCCAGGATTTTAAGAGTGAGCCACCAACACGTCTATGTTATTATTATTCTCAGTTTATCTTCATTGTCCAGTTAAAAATGTACATGAAAAAGTAGCTCACACTTTAATCCTAGCTACTCAGGAGGCTGAGATCTAAGGATCACCATTCTAGGCCAGTCTGGACAGGAAAGTGCATGAGACTCATGGCTCCAATTAACCACTGGATGGTGAGTGGGAAACTGAAGTTTAGCTGTGGCTCAAGTGGCTAAGTGGCCTTAAGCAAAAAAAACTAAGAGACAGTACTCAGGCCTTGAGTTCAAGCCCCAGGATGGACACACACACACACACACACACACACACACACACACACACACACACACACACACACACACACACACACACACACACACACACACACACACACACACACACACACACACACACACACACACACACACACTACACTTCTCTAATTAAATGATATTCCACTGATGCCCACAAGGTGGCGATCTTGCTCATAGTTTGCCCAAGCTGAAAGCACTGCTTAAAAAAAAAAAAGTTGTCAAACCAAAAGACAAAAAAATTAAATTCAATTTATAGAGTTCTTATTTCGTGTAATATGTTAGAGAGCAAAAGAAATGAAAATTTGATAAGACATAGTCTCCACACAGTAGGAAAAATGGGGGAGGAAGCTTGCAAGGAGCAGGAATATAATTCCTTTTAATGAATTAATATATTTTGATGTATCCATATGGGAGCCATTGTAATCCCTTCATCAGATAAGAGCTACAAAGAGACATGATATAGCTACCATGTGGTTCTGGAAAGACTGAACAAAGACCCTACATCTCAGCCAATAAGTATTTACCATAGCAATGAGTGGATACATATGGAGGTATGTGTACAAAGTCAGGGCCACAAGGCCCAGATGTGGTTTTGGTGTTGTGTTTTAAATGTCTGTGCTCAGTCACAAACGTTACAGTGTCTTCCTTAGAACTCCACAATATTCCTTCTGTGCAGAATAAAATATGCACAGTGCTAGCTCTTCTAACAGTTGAAAATTTGAAGGTATGCCTGAAGGGGAGAGAAAAAATCATGTAAGGAAATAGATTTCTAACCGTGGCTTTCTGGAGAATTCCATCTTCACACTCCCATTCTTGTATGGAACCTGAGGATGTCCAGGTTAGGTCTGGGCTGCAGCGGGGGACAAAGATGGAAGGCAGAGGGCCATTTGCTTCCAAGAGACGTCCTGCTGGACTGAACCCAAGGATGGCTGCAAGTGGTGTTGGGGGAGTTTTCTTTGTCCTCCTCCCTTTTTCCTTTCAGCCATTAAACCAGTAAGTCAAATGCAATGTGGAGTTGTTTGTTTCCCTGTTTCCTTTTGTTTAAGTGAAAATTACTGATGGGGAATCAAATGACAGAGATTTTTTTTAAGGCTGGTAATACTACTACTAGTAGTAATACTGATAATGATGATAATAATAATAAATGAACTTTCTTGAAGGAGGGAAGACTCCTGAGGAATGCACCCAGGTGACTTGGGTTTACCTTTCCGCTTCTCTACTAGCTAACTGTAGGCAGCTGAGCAAACCCTATCCCTTCTCAGTACCTTTAGCTGCAAGGCATAAACAGCACCACTTCTTTAGAGAGCTGTCCCTGACACCTCTCTTCCCCAGCACCAGGTCTGACCCGAAGATACACTGAACAACGTGAACGTCACTTGAATGTAAGAGATATCTGGAGACTTCAACTCTCCAGACCAGAACCGTGGACACCGTCGCCTGGCAAACGGGTGAACGAGCGAATGAAAGGGGACTGGCCTAGGCGTTCTTACCTGCACCTGGAGAACTTGGGGCTGAGAAGCCTTGATCGGGGTAGTAAGCGGAGAGGTGGGGGTCTGGGGCTGGGGGAGACAGGACATGTCGGTACAAAGTTGCTGGCTGCAGACGGTTCCTCCCGGGGCTGGAGTCTCAAGCTCGGGAGCTCGCAGACATTCCTGGGAATTGAGTTAAGGCCTGGAGAATCTCTCGGGAGGGAACCTCGGGACCCGCGGGGCCGGGGCTCTGGCCTCTTTATGTCGGGAGGGGCGGTGTGTATGGGGGGGTGGGGTGGGAGGTATGTGTTTGAAGTTTACGGTAGACCAGATACTGCCCAAACGAGGGGTGCGGAGGCTTGGCGATCGCCCCAGCCCTCCCCGCTCGGGGGCCCCGGGTGCGCCGGTGCTGCCCCGCCCCACCCTCTCCGTCACCCCCGCTAGGGAGTCGCTGCCCCGCCCGGGCTTCTCCCCGGCCCCTAAGTCACCAACCCAGTGTGGGGCCGCCTCGCCCTCCAGGAAGGATCATCGCCGCTTTAAGGGGAAGAGGAGGAGGAGGAGGAGGAGGAGGAGGAGGAGAGGTGGGGGGAGCGGGGGGCGGGGAGCCGCGGCGGAGGAGGGGGAGGGGGTTCCCCCCTCGCTCCCACGTGGTCCGGGTGCCTGTGAATCGCGCCCGCCCGAGGGTCTCACAGCGAAATACAAAAGCAGCTGAGAAGAGGCGGCGAGACGAGTTCCCAGCGCCGGGCAGAGCGCCGGGCAGAACCCCGCGGCACCCCACGACCGCGATGGGGCTCAGGCGCCCGCAGCTCCGGAGCCCACCCGCTGCCGGGCCCGCCTCGCCGCCTGGATCCGGGAGCCGGGGCACGGCTTGAAGCGGCGGCGGCGGCGGCGGCACCGGCAGGAGCAGCATGGGGAGGAGGATGCGGGGCGCCGCCGCCACCGCGGGGCTCTGGCTGCTGGCGCTGGGCTCGCTGCTGGCGCTGTGGGGCGGGCTGCCGCCGCCGCCGCCGCGAACCGAGCTGCCAGCCTCCCCGCCGCCCGAACACCGACTCCTCCGGCGTCCGGCCGGGAGTGGCAGCCCCGCACCCGCGCCTCGTTTCCCTCTACCCCCGCCCCTGGCTTGGGACTCCCGCAGCGGCTCCCTGAAAACTTTCCGGGCGCTGCTCACCCTGGCGGTGGGCGCAGACGGCCCGCCCCGGAGCCGCCCCGGAGAGCGCCGGCGGCGGCACGTGCCAGCCGGGCAGCGGGGGCCGGCGGAGCGCGCCACGGTGCACGGCGGCGTCTTCTGGAGCCCCGGCCTGGAGGAGCAGGTGCCCCGGGGCTTTTCCGAAGCCCAAGCGGCGGCGTGGCTGGAGGTGGTGCGCGGGGCCCGGGTGGTGGCCCTGGATCGCGGGGGCTGCGGGCGCAGTTCGAACCGACTGGCCCGCTTTGCCGACGGCACCCGTGCCTGCGTCCGCTACGGCATCAACCCGGAGCAGATCCAGGGCGAGGCCCTGTCCTACTACCTGGCGCGCTTGCTGGGCCTCCAGCGCCACGTGCCGCCGCTGGCGCTGGCCCGGGTGGAGGCTCGAGGCGCGCAGTGGGCGCAGGTGCAGGAGGAGCTGCGCGCCGCGCACTGGACCGAGGGCAGCGTGGTGAGCCTGACGCGCTGGCTGCCCAACCTCACCGACGTGGTGGTGCCGGAGCCCTGGCGCTCCGAGGACGGCCGCCTGCGACCCCTGCGCGACACCGGCGGCGAACTGGCCAACCTCAGCCAGGCAGAGCTGGTGGATTTGGTCCAATGGACCGACCTGATCCTCTTCGACTACCTGACGGCCAACTTCGATCGACTCGTCAGCAACCTCTTCAGCTTGCAATGGGACCCGCGCGTGATGCAGCGCGCCACGAGCAATCTGCACCGCGGACCGGGCGGGGCGCTGGTGTTTCTAGACAACGAGGCGGGTTTGGTGCACGGTTACCGGGTAGCCGGCATGTGGGACAAGTATAACGAGCCGTTGTTGCAGTCGGTGTGCGTGTTCCGCGAACGGACCGCGCGGCGCGTGCTGGAACTGCACCGCGGTCAGGACGCCGCGGCCAGGCTGCTGCGCCTCTACCGGCGCCACGAGCCTCGCTTCCCGGAGCTGGCCGCGCTGGCGGACCCCCACGCTCAGCTCCTGCAGCGCCGCCTCGACTTCCTCGCCAAGCACATTTTGCACTGCAAAGCCAAGTACGGCCGCCGGCCGGGGACTTAGCTCTTCATGGAAGACCGGGAGACCCGAGGTTTGAATTCAATCGCACTCACTACCCATGGATGGGGACGGTAGCGACCCACGCCCGGCCAGTGGCCTGAGCGCCAAGGTGTCTGAAAACTTCTTGTGCTTCACCCACCTGTCCCTTCCTTTTCATTCCACGCCTTTTCCAAGTTCGGAGATGGGCGAGATGCTTCACATTCCCTTTCACTCTTGTTTAGAAAAGGATTCTTTTCCGGTGTCCGGTGAAGATTGGATCCGATCAAAAAAAAAGCAACTGGCTGCTGGGGTTGCCCCGCCCCACAACTCTCCCTTCCCCAAAAAGGAAAACTTCCGTGGGAGCCCTTGAGCTAATTCTGCAGTTTCCTACCAAATGCAGCGCTGGTGACACCCCCTCCCCACCGCCGTCGCCTCCTCTCCCCTCCCCGAGCAAGGCGGTGACACTGTCTGGTGGAGCCCCCTTCCTGTGTTCTCCCTTTGTTCCAGCGCAGCAATGGTGAGATCACTGTTCATTGCCGGGATAGGACAAAGAGAGCGAGACCTCCACGCCCTGGGGAGCCCTACAGACCCTGACAATTTGTCTGACTCATTCCTGAACTTCTGTCGGTTTTGCCCCCAGGGGGTGTGAATTCAGGACTGGATCTATCTATGCACTGAGTCACATAATGAATTTCTCCCTGCCCTTCCTCACTGACCAAAATGTTGACAAGGATGATGGTTCACCAGAAGAAGAAGATGGGGGAAACAAAAATTAGTTCCATGCACTTTACTTTGTTTTTATTTTAATTTTTTATTAAGGAAAACTTTTTTATTTGACAGAATTTCCTTCTGTGTATATATGTGCATACAATGTGGTGTAAATATACTAAACAAACTTATATTTCAATAAAAGGGAGTTTAAAATTTAGGATTTACTTCTGAGTTTTCATCTGTTTGGAGGGGGGGCGGAGGGGGGGAGGGACTGATGCCCCATCTGCTTTCAAAATAAGCTTGAGGTGCTTTGTCTTGTGGATGTGCTTTTTACAATAAGGGACGCTCATCCATGGGGTTTGTAGTTCTGGAACTTAAAGAGAATTGAACAAAGACAAGAACTACTTGCCCGTCCATACATATACCCAGCTGAATCCTAGTGTTGGAAATTTGAGGTCAGCCTAGAATGAAGGGAGGAGATAGGAGAGATGGGAGAAAAATGTTCTATTCCCTGAGAGTTAAAACTAGTATGAAATAATTGCCTTGTAACACAGTCCTATAGTAATGATTGAGCAAATATGATAGAACCAGATTGCAGAGTAAAAAATGGCAAATGCCCCTCTATTAAACTTAACGATGGTGGTCACATGCTGTGCATAATTCCCCGGCATTGTAATCACTGTGCATCATAATGTGGACAGACAATAAGCTGAGCACATATTGCAAACAGGTAGAGCAAGTCATAAATTGATTCTTCTCTTTAGTCTCCTGACATAAATTCCATTGCATTCAGGAGATCATAATCTCCAACATCTGGGCTCATCCAGTTCTCTGAAGAGGTTGTATTGTTTTCCAGGTACTAATTGCACAGTGTTCTCAGAGCAGCCACTGAACCAAGAAAATACAGTAAGTACTTTAGTACATACATTCACTTCCTTACTTTTGGGGAATTAAAACAAGAGACTATTTTGGGGTCTTTTTGTCCCAGGGCAGAGAAGGCAATTGGGTTTTATTTGTTTCACAGCCAGTGCATTCTCTATTTGGCCATTTTATTTGGTATTTGGGTCCAAGTAGTGACCCTCTTTTCATTTAATTTTAACTCCTTTAAACTCTAGAAAACTTTTGGTTACACTTCGTTTAATATTTGATTTGCATGTACACTGAGAAAAAAATTAAACTTATACAGATACTTAAGTCTCTGTGCATTATAACAAGGTGTGTAATTTAATGTCATTCTTGCCATCTTTAGCTGTGTGTGTGTGTGTGTGTGTGTGTGTGTGTGTGCGCGCGCGCGCGCACCCATACTGCAGCTTGACTCAGGGCTAGGGTGCTGTCTGTCCTTTAGCTTTTTTACTCAAGGCTAGAGCTGTTCCACTTTAGCTATACCTTTCCTTCCAGCTTCTTTGCTGGTTAATTGGAGATAAGACTTTCATACACTTTTTTGACTGGCTGGCTTTGAACCTTGATCTTCAGCTCTCTGCTTGATTCGTATTATAGGTATGTGCCACCAGTGCATGGTTAGTATTTTTTTTTTTAATGGTTAGTCTTTAGTGCTTTATGCTAAGCCAAATTGCAGTTGGGAGGGGGAAAAATGCTCCATAAACTATTTGTAGTGTATGCCAAATTTTTTCAGAGGATAGTCACAGAATGTACTGATGGTGGCAAATCGATCTTTTTTTTTTTTTAAGACATAGTGAGGCTTCTGATAATTACTTCTTTCAAAAAGAGACATTTTCTATTTTTGATGATTAATAACTATGAGATTTGCTGCCTAAGTTAATGGAGAATCCCACAAGAAAAGGATAAATATCAGAAAACCTGCCTTTCTACCCATCCCATTCATCTAGGGAAATAATGAGCAGAAATAAATTAGAAGTTGCACCAGTTACACAGGAAACACACCCTCCCTCTGAAACAGCTTTAGCGTTGGTAAGTTCTGGGCCAGGAGCATTCTCTACATTCCTCCTATTCATCATTTCCAAGCCCAGACTTGACCATGGTTAACTATGAGCAAGAAACAGCCTAATATAAATAGCTTTTCTTAAAATCTTTAGTGAATCATATCTGCCTGTTGGAGAAATAAGTTTAATTACATGGTGGAATTGTTAAGGGAACCAAGACTTAATTACAGGCGAGTAGTTTTTAACTGTTGCTATTCCTCATGGATAGCTTGTAGGCTATGGCATGGAAAGAGCAATTAAAGTTTTGCCATGGTCAGTGAATGCTTCTAGGGACAAATCATTTTCAAATAGAAAAAAAGTAACTTTCTGGCTGCAGTATTATTTGGAAAGAGTAATGGCTTCTGTAGTCAGACTATATTCTGAATTCTGTCCCTCACCTATTTATCTTCAGCAAGTCATTCAACTTAGTTCCCTCATCTGTGGAATGGAGATTTGATCAGAGTATTATGGGATTTAACATACAAAACATATACGAATGTAATAAGGTTTTTTTTTTTTAAAAAAAAAAAAAGCCCTCACTTTATATCTTTTAGGGGGTGGGGGGGAACATCAACCAACTTTTGTCCTTCTAACTATTTAGTAAACTTCTAATGATCTTCATCAAAGCCAAATCTAGCAGTTACCAAAGCCAGCATCCGTTTTTGACATGTGCTAAAAAAATTAACAAAAATTTAGTGAGGATCATCTTTGAGCACAAAGCAAAAGGCATAGCTTCGACAAGTCCAGAGCATAGGTTTGATCTCCACATGGGCTTATGTGGGTGGTTTCAGGATCCAAGCAGCCTTTCTGCACCAAGGCAGCTACCCTACAAATATGTGAGAGAGATTTAAAAGAAGAGGAAAAAAGTAGATGGTTTATTGCAAATCCATCACCACTTCTGGAAAGCATCAAAAAGTAATGAATCTTTGTGAGAACAATCGTCTTCCCAATGCTTTCTGCCAAGAGAAAGTAGGTAGTTGACCTTTTCTCTCTGGATTTGACTGTTGATTAATTCACTCTGTCGGTGACATCGCTCTAAATTCCATGAAACACCCTCACCCTCCTGTCTTCACATCAGAAAGAAAACCAAATTATTTTAACACATCTCAACATTTCTCAACCTTCTCACTACAACCCACTGCTAGGAAGACTCTTCTAAAGCTTAGAGGTTGATTATGTACACTCAATGAGTAAATATTTATAATATCCAAAGAGTGGCTGGCCCATGGCAAATGCAATATGTGTTTGTTTATTATTAAGGTAGATCATTTTTCCCCTTAAGTCAAAGCCAGAGGCACCTTGAGTCCCGGGCAGGATTCTCTTTCATAATCCACCTCTACCATTACAGTTATAGAACACTTTGTACATGCTTCTGTTTTAGACTCAGTCCCTGAATCTGACAGGAACTGCCTAAAGCCCACAGTCATCAGATGGTTATCTTGCTTCTGAAGATGCCCTCTATATACCTCCCCATTTTTTACAGGGAGGCTGCTTTCTTCTCATGTGGCTCATCAACTTCAGGGAGCAGTGAGCTGTGGAATTTTACAATCTCCTGAGCTACCATGAGTTAGCCATGAGTCATAGATCATCCAAGCCTGGGTACTGATTATTTGCCCCTTCACACAGCTGTCTGCTCCCACAGACCCACTAATCCTCAATGGTAGAAGGGTGATAGGAATGTTTGGGAAGGAGAAAAAGGAAACCAATTAATCTAGAAGCACAGGAAACGTCCCCAGAAGGGAATGGGATGTTAGCTGCCAAGATGGTAAAAGAATCTATGGAGCAAGAGTTGGCATCTACCTCCAAACGTTTTGATAGATAGAATGTAACAGGAAGGATACAGGGAGTCAGGAGACCCAGGCTACTTCTGACTCACTGTATGACTTGAGAAAGTCATTTTTGTCCCATCTCGGGCTCTAGTTGTTTTACCTGAAAAAGGAAGGAATTTGATTAGACCAACAATCTCCATTCTTTGGCCATAATCACAATATAGCACATACTTGATGTTGGTAACCCAACAGACAAAAAGATAGACATACACACACAGAAACAAAAGCTTCATAACAGTATGTGTAACACTCTTTTTCTTTTATTCAATTTTACTCTACCCTATCCCCTCCTCTACTTTCTAACTGTGGCCCTCTGAAGTTTAGAGTCTAAACTAATTTCCTAACTCATCAGTAGGACATAGTCTAAACTGGTTTAGCTGATCAGTCTGCTTCCTCCTAGCTCTCAGATTCTCAGGGAATTTTCACTTATAATCAGTTTACCACTCACTACAATTTTTCCCCAAAGGGCATACGGACTTCAATTTTGTACACACTTTAAAAACAAGACTGAAATGCTTTATTCCAAATATAATTGGGAAATCCACTCAAAATTGTTCATAGGACCTTTTCATAAGTACTTTTTAAATCCCCTGACTATGGAGCAAATAATGCTTTGAGTAAATAATAACAATAATAATAATTCTTTGCATCTCTACATCAACATGGGCCAGGGATGACCCACAAGGACAGTTTCTTTTCTATGTATTCATAAAGATCTGATGTAAGAGTCATAATTTTTTAGTGTGACTGTTTTACCAGTTTCTCTTTCTGTGTCCTGCTGTGGGGAAAACTGCATTAATAAACTATGTCTCAATGCTGCCTCCCTGGAATTTTTTTCTCTGCAGGACTCCACCAAATATAGCAAAGGAATGCCTATTTTATTTATCTTTTCCACTTCATTTCCATTTTGGATATGTCTCTTTCACACTTTTGAAATTTTTCTCTTAATGGCCCTTTATTTTTTTTGGAGGAAAATAAAGCACTAATTGTTCACTGAGAAATAACAATCACACACACATAAATCCTTTATTCCCCTTTTGGGTGAAATAAGGTACATTTTACAGTTTTAACAGTTATCTTTCTCCATATCCCTATAAGTTAAGTAGCTTATAGAACTGCCTTTTTTCTAGTACCAGCTCATACATTTGTCTTTGCTGAGAAATTGTGGGTTCTTAATAGAGAAATATCACCTTTAATTTAACAGCTCTATATTATTCATTTGTCTCTGCCCGTTGTTTTTACCTTCCTTGCAATGACTTTCTCTTCTTCTTAATACCATTAAAGGATTTTTTCTCTAAGGAGGTAAGGCTGAAGGGATGGCTACAGCCATGATCTTTGTTTTTAGTCATAGTAATGTATAAATACATAAAATACAACATTTCTATTTTAATCATTGTAGTGTATAATTCACTGACACTAGGTATATCCACAAGGCTGTGTGACCATTCCATTGTCTGATCCCAAAAGCTTTTCCTCACTCTCCCAAAGACTGTAACCATTAATCACTCCCCATCCTCTTCTTCCCTAGCTTCCAGTAGCCACTAATCTTTCTGTCTACATAAAACTGTTCACCCTAGACATCGCATTTTAGTGGAATCATATGACATTTGTTTTGTGTAATGTCTCTTTCATTTCTATGGACATGGTCATAGTCCTGGAAGCCATGATAGAGGTGAAGCAATATTGTTTGGTATCCGGCAGTCTTGAGTTTGAGTCTGGTTCTCACCCATCAGTAACCCTAGAACTTACGAAAAATTGAGAAACTCCTCAGTTCCCTCATCTGGAAAAGCAATGGGAAGACTGCCTCATTTCTAGGGTCCCTTTCAACTCCAGAACAATGCTGGGTTATTATGTGTAGCAACTGCACAGATGAATTATATCCCTAACTTCCAGTTTTATTTCCCTACCTATAGATTTCATAGCTTTTCAGATACTGCCTAGTACATAAGCTTGGGACATAAGCTAAGAACTGTGGGTTAAATGGTGAGCTGCTCAGATAAGGAAGCTGCCTTCATGGAGCTCAGAGTCTGGTGGGGAAAAGGGAAATTGTCTAGTAGAAATCAGATGTGATTTGTGATAGAAGAAAGTGTGACAGGATCCTATACTGAGACATTTGAAGCTCATTTAGAGGGAGATCAAAGAAAAATAAGTTGGCTTTCTAGCCAACTTTGAGTTTCAGGGATGTCTTGAAAACAAGGAGGAATTATAGGCTCACAGCTATAATCCTATCTACTTAGAAGGCTGAGATCTGAGGATCATAGTTCAAAGCCAGACTGGGCAGGAAAATGCAGGATACTCTTGTCTCCAGTTAAGCACCAAAAAGCCAGAAGTAGAGTTGTGATTCAAGTGGAAGAACACCAGCCTTGAACATAAAGCCAGGCAAGAATGCAAGACTCTGAGTTCAAACCCTAGTATTGAGGCATGTGCATGTGTGTGCACATGTGTGCACGTGTGTACACACACACAATGGAATTTTCATAGAAATTCCTCCAATAACCTGTGCTTCTCTGGAAACAACACTGCTGGGAGATGTCACCTCTACAGTTTGTCTTGGAAGGTTGAGGGAGCCCAATTTGTATTCTTTAAGGTTTGTATTTTTTTTTAAGAAGGGATGCTATTTGCTATGACATCCCTATTTGCTATGACATCCTCTTAAATATTAAGCATCCTTAGGTAGGGACATAGGGGAGGGTATAGTAGAAATGAATGAGGAAATTAGTTCTAGCAATAATATTATTACCTACTTTTTGCTGAATTTATACTAACCAACAAGGCTTTGTGTTAGGCATTTTGTAGTTATAAGCATTAGTATTGATTGAATATTGCTTTTACAGATATGGAACCCAAGCTGAGAAGTTAAGTCAACTGCCCAAATGGCAGTCTATGACCTGAAGACAGATCTCTCTAGTACCAAAGAACAAGTTATAATTCTCTCTTATATTTTTTATATTATATATTTTTTGATGTGTATTTCCCTCTCCTTTAATTTATATTAGTCTTTCTAATTGATTTTTTTCTTTCCCAGAGCTTTTCTTTGCTGCAGTGTCCTGAAATTTCATTATGAAGAGTTTATACGTTTTGTTGGGGTTTTTTTCTTTTCTGTAGGAAAATGAGGTAGTATGATAGCCATCTAAGAATACCTTCTGTTTTTCAGTCTAGAAAATTCTTAGTCATTATTCTTAGTCATCTTTGGTTATTTTCTTTTTCTTAAGCTTTCTATTCATTCCCTTCCTTCCTCCATAAATATGGTTAGACATATGTTAAGTAATCTTTCTATTCTTCAGTGCCCAGCCTCTCTCAAATATCTTATTTCTCTACCTCTTTGTGCTACTTTCTGGGTACTAAGTTCTGTCACCTACTTGATAGGTTATTTCTCCAAATGTCTAAGCTACTGTGTCATCTAACCTTGAACTTTGCTTTGTTTAGATTTGATGTCTTTGACATTTCTTTTTTTCCCCCCAAAGTCTTTTTCCAAGGCTTCTTGGTCCTTTATTGTATCTAATCATTTTCAAATGTGCATCTGATTATTCTGGTATGTGATGTTCTAGAGTGGTCTAATACATTTACACATGTGCAATTGCCACACAAAATGTGGTACATTCAGTCAACTCTAAATTTCATATAGGCAATGAACGTATTTTAGAACATTCATATTGCATTCAATATTCGGTATATACTTATATTAAAAATTATGCATTATTTACCTGAAATTCAGAGACATCTGGGTGTTATGCTGTGTTTTGTTTTCCTAAATATCAAGATCTAACCTGTGGAAGCTTTGTATTTTGCAATTTGGGATCATAAACTCATGCTCATGCAAGATTTCATCTGTAAGATTCTCATTTTGTTTAGATGGAACATATGTTTTTATTTCTTGTGTCAGGTAGTCCAGGGTTAAAGCCAAGAGGAGCTCACTCCTCTTTTATATTAATGCTTTTTTCTTAGAATTTGAAGTCCTAGCAGGTAATATAAATTTAAATAATAAATAGGAGTAATCACAAAAGAGGATTCTTCCCAGAGACTTTAATTTTTTCCCAGCCAGAGTTTGGACTAAGAGAAGTAATAAGCAATCTACACTTACATCTTCTTTTCCTGGAGGGGAGCATTTTCTTTGAGGGTCTTGGCTGTATAGAGAGTCCTTAGAAAGGTCTAAGTTTCCTTCCATCTGGGGTACATTAAACCTAATCTGTTTACTAAAACCAGGCGCGCGCGCAGCGCGCGCGCACACACACGCACGCACACACACACACGCACACACACGCACGCACACACACACGCACACACACACGCACACACACACGCACACACACACACACACGGATAAGATGAGCAAGGCAGTCCCAGTTTTAGTTCACACCTATCACTCTGCTTTTGGTTCTTTCTTTATTTGGGGCCCTTGGGGATTCTGCTACATTTTTATGAGCTCAGCTATGCATTTAAAAAGATGTTTGTTATATTTTATAAAACATTTATAGGTGTTTTACAGAGGGAAAGGTTTTTAGGTCATGTTGTTTGCCTTATTACTAGAAACAAAGTCCACCTGAGTGCCTTCTAAACCCCACTATGAAATCCTGCTTGCAATAAGCTGGCCCTTACTTGAGGATTAGATGTCCTATTTGGTTATTCGGAGATTTCCCCACAGTGGAGACATTTACTTTAATAGGATTTGACCTGAGGTAATCCATGAACAAGTGACCCAGGAGTCAATAGCAAATTCTGTTCTGTTTGCCACCAGCAAGTTTTGAGACATAAGCCAGGGAAATGATTAAAAGGAAAGAAGAAAGGAAAAGGTTGGGAAGGAGAGGGGAGGGAAATGATTGTTTAAAAAAGAATCACATGCAGTAGTGTAGTAATTGAGCAGCCTTTGCCTCTGGGACATAAAGCCCTCCAGTTGACCTTCAGTCAGCATCAGAGCCCACAAAATGGAGCCACATGGTAGAGGAAAGAGCTCTCTCCTCTGCAGGTTACATTTAGGATTAAAGGAAGGTCAAGAAACTCCAGGGGGAAATTACTTTTCTTTAACAGTCAGCTCCCGGCCTCTGCCACAGCTCCCAGCTATGCAAAGTCCAGCCATCGCTACTTGATCTTTGGCCTCTTGACACTGAAGACCACATTACAACAGCCTTTAAAGAAAACAAAGTCTTTGCCATCATACGTGGGATCTCAACCTTGCATGTCCAGAGGCAGCATATATTCAGTTGTATCATTTAATGAGCCCATCTCTAGTGACCTATTATCCAAATCAAAAAGTAATTGCTAATGAAAGAAGAGATAAATCTTTGACTTCTCAAGGCATTGAGCTAGCGAAAGAACAGAAAGAGATCCAAAATTTGTTTTTTGTGTATCCAGCCCCTTTTCTTCTCCACCTGTTTGTAGTTGGGACTCATCTAAAGTTTCCCTGTGATACAATATTCATGACCCACCTTTCATGACACTGATACAGGAGGCATGACTCACGCCATAACAAATTACTGTAATGATTCTGATTTAGCAACTCAGAAGTTGGTGTTCCATATGAAATCTCTGGTGGGATTTCAAGTGATTATTTTCAAGTGATTACTCATGGCTCAAGTATGTGCTGCAAATATCAGTACAGTTGGCTCTGAGGCTATTGAAATACTTGCTGCACCGTTGATAAATGTCTACTTCCCTGAGTTACCAAAGAATCTCATATTACTAGCCACTCCAGCCCCATTCTGAACAATCCCTCCACCCTACTGTCCCATGCAATTAACAGGTAACATCTGACGGCAGGAATCAGAACCTTGCATTAACACCAAAACCAGTTAAGTTCTGCTTTCTCTTATATTATTTGAATAACATCTTCTACATAATGTAAGTTATAATGGTACACATTCATTAAAAAGGCAGGCTATCATCCCAAGCCCTATTTGGGGGTGGGGGGTTGTGTGTGTGTGTGTGTGTGTGTGTGTGTGTGTGTGTGTGTGTGTGTGTGTGTTGGTATTAGGGCTTGAACTCAGAACCTTTGTTCCCTTAGCTATTTTGTTCAAGGCTGGCACTCTGCCACTTGACAAAGAGCTCCACATAGAGCTCTTTGGTGGTTAATTGGAGATTGAGAATCTTATGGACTTTCCTTCCCCAGGCTGGCTTTGAACTGTGATCCTCAGTTCTCAGCCCCCTAAACCCTATTTTTGTTACTGTTTTATGTATTGGGCAAACCAACAATGGCATACCTACCATCACCCTGATATTTCCTAGCTTCTTACTTTAGGTAGGGCACTGTGCTGGGTGGTAGGGACAAGTTAGTTAGCTTGAAAGACGTTGTTTCTGATCTTCTGGAGTATGGAATCTAATAGAGGAGACAGACATTAAGCAAATCATTACCGTCATAAAGGGGATGACAGGAAAATACATGGACTTATAAGAGTGTTAATAAGAGACAACCTCACATTGGAGGTTGAAGGATATGGCATTTAAACAAAGACCAGAGCATTGAGCAAAAGTCAGCCATCATAGAGAGGAAAGAGGGAGTGGAAAGCATTTCAATCAGAACAGCTTACATGTTTGAAAACCTGCCAGAAGGAGTCTGCTGTTCAGAAATGAAAGAAATCCAGTATGACTGGAGAGTGGGGTCCAAAAGGGGAATGATAGGATTTAAGGTTGCACATGTAAGCAGGCACCTCCCAAGTACCTTACAAAGAGGGCAAGAGGAGACACAGCATGCTCCTTATTCCCTAAGAAAGCACTAAAACCAAGTGCCATGGCTCACACCTGTAGTCCTAACTACTCAGGAGGCTGAGATCTGAGGAACGTGGTTTGAAGCCAGCAAGTCGAGGAGACTCTTATCTCCAAATAACCAGCAAAAAGCCAGAGGTGGAGCTGTGATTCAAGCGACAGTGTTAGCCTTGAGCAAAAAGGCTCAGAGACAACATGCAAGCTCACAGTTCAAGCCCCAGGACTGACATTAAAAAAAAAAGTATTAAGGATAATGATAAAGGGCTGAGCTGTAGAAGGAATTTGAACCTCCCTGGGTTCAAATCTTGGCTCTTCCATTTTCTATTTTTTGTTTAATTTTATTGTTATTGTAAAGGTGATACACAGAGGGGTTACAGTTACATAAGACAGGCAATGCACATATTTCTTTTTGAACAGTGTCATCTCTTCCCTCGTTTTCTCCCAGGTTTTCCCTTCCAAGCCCCATCCCCCACAAGTTGTATGGTTCATTTTCAATGTAATGTCTAATGAGTACTATTGCTGCATTTGTTCACCCTTTGTCCCTCCATTTCTATGCTCCTCTTTACCCTCCCCCAAACAGATAAATGGACCTACAAGAGAAAAGGTACAGAAATCGAAAGCAGTGACAAAGGTGGGAAAAAAAGCAAAATAACAAAAAAACAATCCTCTTGTTTCAATTTCTTGGATTTCATTTTGATAAACACCATTTTATATGATCATATGCCATAGCCAATAAGCCTTTGTGATTCCCTCCTAAGAATATCCTGTGTGAATGTTTAGAGTCTTGTATAATTTATCATGTCCAAGTGTATTTTTTGTCTTATAGCATCTAGTATGTTTACTTGTAGATTTATAGGTACTTTCTAGTTACAACAAATGTGGGAAATAATGCAACCTATGTTTCTTTGGGTCTGGCTTACTTCTCATATAATTTTTTCCAAGTCTTTCCATTTCCTTACTAATGGTACAATATCATTCTTTCTGATGGAAACATAGAATTCATTGTGTATCTATAGTACATTTTCTTGCTCCATTCATCTGCTGAGGGGTTGATTTCATATCTTGGCTATGGTAAACAATGCTGCAATGAACATAGTTATGCTAATAGCTTTAGTGTGGCCTGGTGTGTTGTTTATTAGATAAATGGTCAAGAGTAGAATTGCTGGGTCATAGGTAAGCTCCATGTTTAATCTTTTGAGGAACCTCCATACTGCTTTCCAGAGTGGTTTAACAAGTTTACATTCCCACCAACAGTGTTGTAGTGTTCCTTTTGGCCACATGCCTGCCAGCATCTATTGTTAGTTTTCTTGATTATCAGCATTCTAACTGGGGTGAGGTGAAATCTCAATGTTGTTTTGATTTGCATTTCTTTTATGGCCAGAGATGCTGAACATTTCTTCATGTGTCAATTATTGGCCATTCTTACTTCTGAGAAGTCTCTTTTTCAGTCTTTAGTCCATCTATTAATTGGGTTGTTGTTTCTTTGAGGGTCTATTTGGGGAGGTTAACTTTTTGAGCTGTAAGTGTATATTAGATATAAGGCTCTTATCTGATGCATAGCTAGTAAAAAAAAAAAAAAACTTTTTCCATTCTGTGTGATTTCTATTTATCTTTCTAGTTAAATCCTTTGCCATGCAGAAACTCTTCAGTTTGATGCAATTCCAACAACATTGTTCAATGAGAAAGTAACCCACAAATTCATATAGAATAATAAAGACCCCAAATAGCAAAAACAGTCCTTAGCAGGAAGAACAGTGTTAGGGGAATATCAATACCAAACTTCATACTTCATTACAAAGCCATAGTAATAAAAACATCTTGGTACTAGCACAAGAATAGGCCTAAGGACCAGTGGAACAGAATGGAAGAACCAGAAATAAATCCACAGACCTATAGCCACCCAACATTTGATAAAGTAGTCAAAAACACAGGATGGAAGAAAGACAACCTCTTCAATAATGTAGCAGAATTGGCTACATCACGCAGAAAACCAAAGCTAGATCCTTATATATCATCCTGCACCAGAATCAATTCTAAATGGATCAAAGGCCTCAATGTGAGGCCCAATACCACGAAAAGATCATAGGAAGGGGTAGGGGAAAGACTAAGGCTCCTAGGCACAGGTCAAAATTTTCTAACTAAAGATCTAGAATCACAACAAATCAAATAAAGACTGGATAAATGGGATTGGCTCTTCCATTTTCCATCTCTGGGATATTGTGCATGTTATTTATGCTCTCTATCAGTTTACTTATCTGAAAACAGGGATAATAATAAAACCTACATTTTAAAAATCAACATATACAAAGCAGTTAGAATATGATCTAGCACGTAGGAAGAACGCAGTAAATATTAGGAGATAATCACAACAGCATAAGACACACTAAGTGGCTTCTTTTCACCTATGTTCGCCCAGTGAAAAGCTGGTTCTATGATGCAACATTCTGTGTTTAATAATCCCCTTTAAATCTGAGCACCAGTGACTTTCACTTGTAATCCTTGTTATTTAAGAAGCTAAGATCTGAGGATCATAGTTTGAAGCCAGCCAGGGCTGACAATTCTGAGAAACTTTTACCCCCAATTAACCAGCAAAAAAAGCCAGAAGTGGAGATGTGGTTCAAGTGATAGCCTACCAGCCTTGAGCGAAAAAAGTTAAGCAAGAGTGCAAGGCCCTGAGTTCAAACCCCAGTTCCAACACAACATAATAATGATAAGAAGGAGAAAGGAAGAGGAGGAGGAGGAGGAAGAGGAGGAGGAGGAGGAGGAGGAGGAGGAGGAGGAGGAGGAGGAGGAGGAGGAGGAGGAGGAGGAGGAGGAGGAGGAGGAGGAAGCACCAACCTTATGTCCACTATTCCCACATCAGTTGTCAAGAGAATCTTACTTGTTGATCCCTCCACCCATGATCCCTTCTATCAAATATAGATTTCATGTCTTTGATTCTATATGATTCTTCACTATAGCAATCTCTTAATGGATTTCTCAAAAGATGTCTGAGGCAAGCAAAGGTCAGATAAGTTGATATTAGGCGAAATGAATGCCAAGATAAGGACTCAAATGTTTTTTTCTTTCTTGCTATTCTTTCTAACATACTTAAAGTTATTTCTTTGTTGCTTTGAATGTCCCTCCCCCGTGGTATAACCCCTGTTTTTACTGTATTTGATGTTGGTATAATTTGTGGAGGGGAAGGGAAAAAACAAATTGTTTAACTAGGGATACAGGTGGACCCATTGCAACATTGAGATGTATAAGAGGTTTTGTCAAAAAACGAACTTTACAACTTTGTCAGGGGAGGGGGAGATGGGGGAAGGGGGGAGATGGGAAGGGGTGGCAAGGGGAAACAAAGGAGGAGGCAACAATGCTTGATAAGAAATGTACTCATTACCTTGCCCATGTAATGTACGGTATTTTCACAAAAAGAAAGAAAAAGAAAGGAAGGAAGGAAGAAAGAAAGAAAGGAAGGAAGGAAGGAAGGAAGGAAGGAAGGAAGAAAGAAAGAAAGAAAGAAAGAAAGAAAGAAAGAAAGAAAGAAAGAAAGAAAGAAAGAAAGAAAGAAAGAAAGAAAGAAAGAAAGAAAGAAAGGAAAGAAGGAAGGAAGGAAAGAAGGAAAGAAAGGAAAGAAAGAAAGGCCGCAGAAAATGTCAGATTAGTGTGATCAGATCAACAGAGCTGTTAAACATGAGATAAAACAAAACAATGAATGAAAGAAGTTAAAACCACCCAAACTGATCACCATGTGGACTAGAAGGAAAAAGAAACTCAAACTAGAAAAGGCATTCCCAGGCTAGCAGTGATTCTGACAGATTTACAAAAGACTTTCCTTGTGCTTAGTTGATGCCTGGAGAAATGTGCAGGGGTCTGGGAGGAAACAAATTGTCCTATGATGCCATCCTAAGATTATAGATCCCTGGGGATTCTGCGAGCTGTCATCAAAGCTGTCCTTGAATTAATCACCCTGGGTAGGAATAGGATAAATTGGAGGTGAAAAGGGCCAATTAAGTCCTTAAGACTTTCCCCAGAGAATGCCACAGGGAGATCACTCTATGAAGCGCACTCCCATGCACTCATAAACTTGGGGATTATTCAAACAAAAAGCCTGGCATCCTCCCTAGAGGTCATTCTTTCCTGCAATGGGAACACAATATATTTCCCACTGTGGAGACCAAGAAAGCAGAGCAAACATTTGTTTATCCCTTCAAGAACATCTGGTTTGTCTTGGGAGTTTACCAGTTGTGGGTTATTCTGTTGCGTCCTGAATCCAATTACTTCTTTATCATAACATAGTTGTAAACTAACCTGTGTCAGCTGGATGCACCTTCTTAACAGTTTGTTTCTTGAATCGTTATTTCAACAGAGAAGACAGATGTGGGAGCAAGGAGGTCCCTACTACCAAAGTTTCTGCAGCTGTCTGGGACCTGTCAGTGGTTTCAAGCCACTTACCGCAAACTTCCTTCCAGGCCTGTGAGTGCTTCTATTTCCTGCTATTAAATTCCCATTTTGCTTATGAGTGCCAGATTTTGTTTTTGTTGCTACAATGAAAGACCCTTCACCAAAAGAACGCCTTCAAAGAGGAGGAGGAGTGAAAGTGCTGTCTGGAAAGATGGTTCCACGATGATAGACATTTTTATCTAATGCAATCATCTTCACTGGGCAAAAAGTACAGTGCCAGGAGTGAAGTCGTCTCTGCTTCTCCCCACTTGCTGGGTGAGGGTAGCAGCCTTTGGCCTAGTCAGGAGCTCTGTGTTTACCTCTCTTCTCCTAAGGCAAGCTAAATGATGCTATGGATTCTCTTGCACAAAGCCATGTGTTAGTGAATGTTCAGCAATTGGCATTTGTGGTAGGGAGAGGTGAAAGGGCCTAGTTTGTAATGTTTTCCAATTTCCCTGGTGTAAGCACTCCGACTGTGGCTCCTTTCAAGTTATTAGTATGCGGCCACAGAAGGCAAAGTTGAGAAGGGATGCACATGACCAGCTCCTCTGAGCCATAAGAGCTAGCTGCCACACACCATTACCTCTTCTCCTCTACCTGGGCAAATGCACAGGGAAGACTGGCTAGGAGTAATGACTAACTCTTTTTTTTTAGATTTTTCACCTTGTGCCAAGTATTAGCTCATCTAATTTAATCATGACCTTTGTGGAAAGATAGAATTCTTGCCCCTGTTCTACAGATCAGGAAATAAGAAGCATGAAGAAAATAAGAAATTATTCAAAATATGAAGGCGTGGAAGTTCAGGTGTTCTGATTTGATCCTTAGTAATTGATTTCAGGGGTGACTCACTTCATCGTGACCTTATGTTGATAGATAGAATCAAATTATGAAAAGAATCTGCCTTCTAGAATGTGGAAGGTGATGTGGGACTCAAATATCCTGGCAGAAATGATAGCAATATTGTCCCCAGGAAAACTTAGCATGGATATATTCTATTTGAGTGTACATTTTATTTTCTGCATGTACATTCTAGTTATATCTCATCTAACATCAAAAGAATAGAAGGTAGTTTAGAACAGTAAAGTACCTGCTATATAACATTTCAAGTATCTTTTTTTTTTTGGGTCCGGTCGTGGGGCCTGAACTCTGGGCCTGGGCGCTGTCCCTCAGCTCTTCAGCTCAAGGCTAGCGCTCTACCACTTGAGCCACAGCGCCACTTCCGGCTTTTTTTTTTCTTTTTTTTGCTTATGTGGTGCTGAGGAATCGAACCCAGGGCCTCGAGCATGCAAGGCAAGCGCTCTACCACTGAGCCACCTTCCCAGCCCACTCAAGTATCTTTTTAAGAGAAGGCCTACCTATGTAGCCTGGGCTGGTCCCAAACTTTAATCCTCTTCCCTCAGGCTCCCAAATTCTAGGATGATAGGTATGTGTCACCACGCATGGTTTACATTGCATCTCATCCTTAGTTTAGAGGTAGGAATTGGTCTTTGCATTTTACATATCAGTAACTAAAGCTTATTAAAAGTCAGCCTAAACTGGGCCCTGGTGGCTCACCTCTGTAATCCTACCTACTCAGGAAGCTGAGATCTGAGGACCCAGGTTGAAAACAGCCCAGACAGGAAAGTCTGTAAAACTCTTATCTCTAGTTAACCAACAGAAAACCGGATGTGACACTAGAGTGGTAGAGCACTATCTTTGAGGGAAAAATTCCAGGCCCTGAGTTCAAGCTCCACAACTGAACAACAACAACAACAACAAAGTTAACCCACCAAAACTCATATAACCAGTAAGTAACCAAAGGAAGGCATGTTTAATTTTTTTGCATTTAATTTATAGCAAATCAGGCACAAAAGAGGAAAATAAATTAGGCTGGAATTGTAGTACTTACCTAGCCTGTTATGTGGCCTTGGATTCTATAATCAAAACAAGAGAAAGGAAGGAAGGAAGGAAGGGAGGGAGGGAGGGAGGGAGGGAAAAGGAAGGAAGGAAGGAAGAAGGAAGAGAAAGAAAGAAAGAAAGAAAGAAAGAAAGAAAGAAAGAAAGAAAGAAAGAAAGAAAGAAAGAAAGAAAGAAAGAAAGAAAGAAAGAAAGAAAGAAAGAAAGAAAGAAAGAAAGCAGGGAAGGAGAGGAGAGAGGGTTAAGTAATTTTAACTTGCTCTCGTGTGATACAATTATTCAGTGCTCATGCAAACCCTCATTCATCTACTGCCATAGTGAATGATCTTCATGGTAGTCCCACCAGGCCCAGTGACTTCTTATGAAAGCTGGTTTCTTGATACCACAGCCAAAAGTGATTTTCTTAGAATTCCTTGACTGGACAATTCAGAAAGGTGTCTCTGCTAAGGGACTATCAAAAAGCCCACTGCAATTGTGCAGCTCAAAGGACTTTGAACAAGCCTCCTGACATTAACGGATGATCCCCAACATTAACACCTTTCTCTGAACAGCTAAGAGAAGCAACAGGTTAAAAGTAACATCAAAAGCATGCCTTTGGTTTCCAGATAGTGGTTATTTCTGATCTTTTGCAACTTCCCTCTGGGAACAGGTCTGGATTGGGTGATGTACATCACCAGAGTTCAGGCTTCTCCTTGTCTGCAATGCTAGACCCAGCTTTTGCCAGATATATTCTCGACCCAACCTGACTGCCTTGACAGGTATGATATGGATGAGTCGCTCTCCTTATTGGTGATAATGAGACTTTTCAGTGTCTGTCAGTTATGGGAACAATTGATGTTAGCAAGTGACTGGCAGCTTCTAGGCTAACTTACTGTTCAGATTCAGGGCTGTTGAAACAGCAAGCACTTTGAGAGCTTCCATGAGGCTGGGTCTAGAAGGGTTAACACACCTCAAATGTGCCTGCCTTCACTCTGCCAGCAGAGCGAGGGAGGAGGTGGGCTGGGGGTGGGATCCGTGTCACAGGCAGACACATATCCATGGCAAAATAGTGGAGAAGCACTTTAAACCCTCTTGCTCCCTGTTCTCGCTTGCATACTAATATCTTTGGGATTTCTTCCCCTGCTCTGGCAATCTGTCATGTGGAACTGAGGAGGAGAGGCAGGTGTCAGAGAGCCTAAATGACTAAGTAGCATACTCTAGGTTTTACAGCACTGCCTTGTAGATTCTTGACCTAATCAGCAGAGTGAGGGAAGGGCAGTTCCATAGGAGTGCTAAAGAAATCCCCCACATGGTAGCTCCCCATATTTTAATATGCTAAAATGTACATACCAAAGGCATGCAGCCTCAAAAAGTTAAACCTAAACAAATATAGAATTACCATATGATCAGCGATCTTCCATTTAGATCTATACCCCCAAAGCAGCGAGAGCAGGAAGTGGAACAGCAGTTTGCACACCAATGTTCATGGTAGCATTCTTCACAACTCACATTCACCTAAATGCTCACAGGACCAAATACATTAGATCCATGCAGATAACACAGAAGGCTTTCTCCCTTAAGGAGGAGCTCTCTGTCTCTGTCTCCCTCTGTATCTCTCTGTGTCTCTGTCTCTGTGTCTCTCTTCTCTGTGGGATTAAACTCAGGGCCTTGAGCTTGCTAGACAGGCATTCTACTTCTTTAGCCTCTCTCCCTGCACTTTTTGCTTCAGTCATTTTTCTGATAGGGTCTCACATTTTCATCTGAGGCTTACCTGGACTGTGATTTTCTTTGTACTTTCTGATGAAAGCACACACTACCATCCTCCATGCCATTTATTGGTTGAGGTGGGTTCCAAGCCTCTTCTTACCCTCAAATCTCTATGCCTTCTTTATTAGCTGGGATTACACATGACCCACTGGGCCTGTCCAAGAAGGAGTGAATTTCTGACACATATTACTATGAGGGTGAATCTTCTTGACATGATACTAAGTAAAATAAGCTAGACACAAAAATACAAATATAGGTTCATTGTGCCTATCCAGTCCTTTTGATAGGGCTTGGGACCAACAGTAATTCTGGAATATTTGCATAGACATAATGATAGATCGTGGGGGTAGGGCTGAAATCTAAAAGTAAAATTCTTTTATGTATCATATAAACTTATAGCTTGAATGTAATTTTATTCAAAATTTTGTGTGATTTTTTTTTAGCATGATATGAAGTCCTTTAGTGTGGACTTTTTTTTTTTTTGTTAGTCAAGGGGCTTGAACTCTGGGCCAGGGCATTGTCCCTCAGCTCTTCAGCTCAAGGCAAGCGCTCTACCACTTGAGCCACAGTGCCACTTCTGGTTTTCTGGAGATAAGAGTCTTACAAACTTTCCTGCCCGGGCTGGCTTTGAACCTCGATCCTCAGATCTTAGCCTCCTGAGTAGCTAGGATTACAGGGGTGAACCAGCGGCACCCAGCTGGTGTGGGATTTTACTTGTGCCATCATGCTGGGACTCCAAAGATTTCAGATTTCAGATCATTTTGGATTAGAAATATTCAGCCCATATGTGTCACCCCACTTATGTGAGGTACCTAGAGTAGTCAGATTCATCAAGACAGAAAATAGGATAGCTGTTTCTGGGGGGGTGAAGGAGGGAGTAGAGAGTTATTATTTAATGCATACAGAGTTTCAGTTTGGGATGATGAAAAAGTTCTAGAGACTGATGTTTGGTGATGATTGCACAACAGAGTGAGTTCATTTAATGCCACCACAGTGTGCACTTAAAAATGGTTTCAGTAGTAAAGTTTATGTTCTGTATATTTTGCTACAATATAAAAATACCTAGCATAGAGTATGTAGTGTTTTCATTCCTGCAAAGCATGAGTCAAGTGAAAGGCAGCATTGGCATTCATTGTCCTAACCTACAATGTGGTCGACAGTTGTTAGCTAAATGTGCATATGTATTTTGCTTTATTCTGGTGTGTGTGTGTGTGTGTGTGTGTGTGTGTGTGTGTGTGTGTGTGTGTGTGTTTGTGTGTGTGTGTGTGTGTGTGTGTGTGTGTGTGTGTGTGTGTACTAGAACTTGAACTCAGGCCCTTGAGCTCAGCTTTTACCTTCATGGCTGAGGCTCTACCACATGAGCCAAACTTTACTTCAGCTTTTTGCTAATTAACTGGAGATAAGAATTGCACAGATTTGAGTGCCTCAGCTCCCTTCAAGCTGAGATCCTCAGATCTCAGCCTCTTGAGTGGCTAGAATTATGAATGTGAGCCACTGTCTCTTAATGTAGGGTTCATCAGTTTTCTTTTGACTGAGGAGGAGAGGTAAAGTAATCCAAGTTCAGAGAGGTAAAATAAGTTGGCCAAGTTCTACCAGAGGAAAGAGAAAAGATTTAAATCTTTATCCTTTTGTTATCAAATGCTGTACAATTTACATGCACCTAAATGCCAACAACTGTGTCACCTTTTTATGGTGTTCATATGCCAGACAATCAGGTGAAGTCAAGTTGACCTGACCCTGAAACATAGGAAATGCAGGCTCAGAAATACGCTAAAATTCATTAAGAGAAGTCAAACTCATAACTTGCAGGACTAAAATATACAGTCTACTCCAATAATAGCTAAATGTAGAAAATTTACATAGTGAAGTGAGGTGTTGGTTAGCTTATAGAAAGGAATCACAGGAGTCAAAGCATTCTGTTGTAATCAAGGGAGTCAAATCCTGACTGCATTGGCCACAACCACAGGCCACTGGTTATTTTTCTAAACCCTATAGGAATAACTTGTTTATCCCTAGCTAAGTCTCTCTCTGTCTCTCTCTCTTTCTCTCCCCCTCTCGTGTGTGTGTGTGTGTGTGTGTGTGTGTGTGTGTGTGTGTGTGTGTGCATGTGCGCGTGCTCACAAACCAGTATTAGGGTTTGAACTAACTCCAGGCCTCTTGTTTGGTTTTATTGCTCATGGCTGATATTCTACCATTTGAGCCATACATTCCCTTATGGCTTTTTGCTCATTAATTAGAGATAAGAGTCTTGAGGATTCGTCTGCCTGGGGTGGCTTCAAACAGTGATCCGTAGATCTCAGCCTCCTGAGTGGCTAGGATTATAAGTGTGAGCCACAGTGCTCAGCAGATTTGAAGGCCTTGAGGATATATAGTCTCAGATACAGGACTGAGCCATAATATTTATATTAGCATATACATTACTGTCTAAGTCAAGTAGTTCAATATAGCATTTAAAATTGAGGGCTCTGGGGATCTTCCCTCCTGGGTACAAATACTGGTGCCATTATTAACTGACTAAATGACCTTAGACAAGTTCCTTTACTTTTCTGTGCCTCAGTTTCTTCTTGTGTGATAAGGAGATAACAATAGTATATAACTTCCTTCATTATTATGAAGTTAAGTGCACTAATAAGAAAAACTACTCAGCAGGATGCCTGGCTTAAAAGAAAAACATACGTGTACATTAGCTATTCTTGTTAATTTCTTTGGATGCAGCTCATTACCCTAAATTCCAATGATGTGGGAAAGATATAGAACCCCTTATCTTTAGAATCCCACCCATTACTATCTCAGGAGAGGGGGTAGAGGGGATTGAGAGGTGAGGAAAGGTGGCTTTGAACCAAGTATTAGCATCACACATTCTCCTCTGGTACCAATTACTGTGATAAATTGAAGGTGACAAGTTATTTTATGACATAAATGCAAATCAGTATTCACTTCACTGTTATTTTCCAAAGCCCTGGCACTTTAATGGTCCCCATAAGTTTGCCTCACTTGCAGCAAGTATCGGTATGTTCACAGTCAGCTGGAGAATTTATTTTTAGGTGGGGAGTGCAATGAACTGAGCCCACCGGCTGACTTAGAAAAATGATCACATTCCCATCCACAAATTATTCACAAAAGCTAGTTAGCATTTCAGCCTTTGTTGGCGAAATAACACAATAAATAGAGATGTGTCAAAGGGGCTCATTTCCACCTGCCAGATTTGACTCTCTAAGTAGTAGGCATTCATTCACACATTTGTAGTTGTGTATGTGTTTATGTGTGTCCATTAGATAAACAAAAAACTATCCCTTACTGTAAAGTGCCTTGCAAGTGACAAGGAGTCAAGACCTTCCACTCTTCAGCCAAATGCTGCTTAGAGAGAAGAGCATGGTTCCCTATCTGTTGCACCAATCAAGCTGTCACCATGTACCTGCAACTCTCATGGGTGACTTCAACTTGAAAGGAGAGAGCGTATTATTTGTTTACTTTACACCATTGAAGTTAATTTCTTGTCCTGGCTGTTTCCACAGGCTTGTCATCCCTTCTCTTTTGATGTTGAAAAGTAAAGAAAATAAAAATACATTAAAAAAAGAGCGAGAGGCATCAGTTGTCACTAGAAACAGGGCTCTATATACCCACCTGCTGCTCTTGTACATGTTGGCATTAATAGACACTGGGAGCTGTTAAAAACACTGCCTAATTAATTTAAAATATAACTTCAGAGAGACAACCCCTAATTGTTAAAAAGCACTTTCATTAGGGCATAAAGATTGAGTCATTAAGAGACATAATAAGGTTCAAAGCCAGCCCATGAGATTCTTTCTATTTTGGGGGATTTTATTTATTTTTTAATGTTTATTTATTGTTATTGTAACGATGATATACAGAGGGGTTTCAGTTACATAAGTCAGGTAAACAGTACATTTCATTGTGGAGAATGTCACCCCTTCCCTTGCTCTCTCCCAGTTTTTTTCTCTCATCCCTACCTACAAGTTAAATAGTTAATTTTCAACATAATGTCTTGTGAGTATCACTGCTGCATTTGTCCCACTATTTCTGTGCCCCTTACCTTCCCAAAGACAGATAAATTAACAAACAAGATAAAAGGAAAAGAAAACAAAAACACTCTTATTTCCATTTCTTGGAGTTCAATTTGATAATTACTATTTTATATGATCAGATGCAAATAGCTATTATGCCTTTGTGATCCTCTCCTAAGAATATCCTCCTTTGGTCTCACTCTGTGTGAGACCTATTATATAATATATCATGAGATTTTTTTTTTTGTGGGTCAAGGGGCCTGAACTCTGGACCTGGGCACTGTCCCTCAGCTCTTCAGCTCAAGGCTAGCGCTCTACCACTTGAGCCACAGCACTACTTCTGGCTTTTTCTGCTTATGTGGTGCTAAGGAATCGAACCCAGGGCCTCCTGCATGCAAGGTAAGCACTCTACCACTGAGCCGCCTTCCCAGTCCTATCATGAGATTCTTTTTTTTTTTTTTTTTTGTCAGTCGTGGGGCTTGAACTCTAGGCCTGGACGCTGTCCCTCAGCTCTTCAGCTCAAGGCGAGCACTCTACCACTTGAGCTACAGCGCCACTTCCAGTTTTCTGGTGGTTTATTGGAGATAGGAGTCTCACGGTCTCTCCTGCCCAGGCTGGCTTTGAACCGCGATCCTCAGATCTCAGCCTCCTGAGTAGCTAGGATTACAGGTGTGAGCCACCAGCGCCCGGCCTATCATGAGATTCTTATCTGCAATTAACCACCAAAACAAAACAAAACAAACCAAACCAGAAATAGAATTATGGCTGAAGTAGTAGAGTGTTAGCCTAGAATGAAAAAGCTAAGGGATAGTGCCCAAGCCCTGAGTTCAAGCCCCAGTACTTGCATCAGAGACAGAGACAGACAGAGAAAAACACAAAGAGAGACAGACAGACAGAGATAGAGAGACAGACAGACAGAGACAGAGAGAGCAAAGAGAGAAAGAGAGGAAACTGGGCAAATAGAAGCACAATCACCAATGTCACCTTTCCTTATTGAGTTTGTTTTCATTAACAAAATATTTAGAGAGCCAGGTGTCGGTGGCACACACCTGTAATCTTAGCTACTCGGGAGGCTGAGATCTGAAGATTGTGGTTCAAAGCCAGCCCAGGTAGAAAAGTCTTATCTCCAATTAACCAATCATTATATTCATTCATTCTCATTGTGCTGTAGTATTCCAGCGTATGTTTATTACTTGTACCCTTTTGGCTACTGTGAATAGAGACCTATGAAGAATGTTACAGCACCTGTCTTTTCTGAAGTTATCACACATTCATGTCCGGTATAGCCCTATCAGAGGAATAGAACATGTATCCAGCTTTAGTAACTATTATCTAGCTTTTAAGTGTCTGGCACACAAGAGGCTACCTTACTTTCGTCTTTCAGAGATCACAACAGCATTGCTCAAGAACCTCTTCCAAAAAGCTTCTGGATACAATTTCAGCCCAGGAAATATTCTATGGAGAAGAAACTGACTGGAGCAGGCATATGCTCTCCAGGCAGAAGAAAGAGTTTGGACTCCAATTAACCGCCAGAAAACCAGATGTGGCACTGTGGCTCAAGAGGTAAAGTGTTCGTCTTGAGCTGAAGAGCTGAGGGACAGCACCTAGGCCCAGAGTTCAAGCCCCATGGCTGAACAAAAAAAAAAAAAATTAGGGAGTGCCAGGCACCTCAATCCTGCCAGTGAGAAAGTAAAAGAAAGATCTTACATGCTAAAGACAGGTGGCTTGTCTTTAAAAATATTTCTGCTTCATTCTTAGATTTGCTGCTCATATATGTGAGAGTAATGTGTGGTACACGCACACACCACATTCAACTTTGTATTCTGAGACATAATCAACCTGCAAGGGCAGGAATGCTGAGAGGAACAGGCAATGAGAAACATTCCTATTCATACCACAGAACAAGGAGATTTTCTATCAACACCTTTCCTTAAGTACATTGCATTAGGCATTCCATCTGACAAGTTGCCACTTGGAGAGGTAGAATTACCCTCTTCCTCCACCACCCTCCAACTTGAAACCTAATATTGCTTCACATCAAATATTTAATTCTCCTTTGTTTGAAATAAAATGGTATGTAAAACATGTGTTGCCATGGCTGCAAAAATCCAATGGTGAATATAGAGGCTGCTGTAGCCATTGCCTTTGGGTCTGTCCAGGAAAAGCAAAGGAAGAAGGAAACTCGCAGTAGAAAGTTTTTCCAACATGACTGAGCAGTAGTATGGTCACTAGCTCCAAACTTTTTCTTCTGCCTGGAGAGCATATGCCTGCTCCAGTCAGTTTCTTCTCCACAGAATATTTCCTGGGTTGAAAACATATCCAGAAGCTTTCTGGAAGAGGTTCTTGAGCAATGCTGTTATGATCTCTGAAAGACGAAAGTAAGGTAGCCTCTTGTGTGCCAGACACTTAAAAGCTAGATAATAGTTACTAAAGCTGGATACATGGTATGTTCCTCTGGTAGGGCTATACCCAACATAAATGTGTGATAGCTTCACAAAAGACAGGTGCTGTAGTGTGCATCATAACTGTCTATTCATAGTAGCCAAAAGAGTCCAAATAATAAACATATGCTGGAATACTACAGTACAATGAGAATGAACAATAATGATCCAACATGGATGAGTCAGTCTTTGTTTTCCCTACTGGATTCTGATGGAGCAGAATAATATAAACACCCCCCCCCCCCACACACACACACAGACACACACACACTCACAGTTCTACCATTTTGGGGGCTTAAGGTCTAGACCATTAATAGCATCAACTGAACTGTAAAAACCTCTAGTTCTTTCTCTGACTTGCCGCAACACCAGTCATTGTGGCTCTCTGGGCTCCACACCGGCAGATCCATCTTTGCTCCCAGTTCTCTCACTTGTCTCTCTCTGCACTGACCCTAAGGTCTCACATCAGCTTTTCCCATCACTTTTGGGGCCCTCTTGCTTCCAATCACCTGACATTAACGAGCCTGTTTCTTATTCAGGGAAGCATTTTCTAGTCTCCCACAAGACATTAGATCCCTGCCAGACACAGTCTTGTTGCATCCTCCATTGCTCTTGTCCAGTTATTATTTCCAATGCCCCACTCCCACTGGACTAGAAACTGCCCAAGACCCAAAGAGCATATCCTAAGTCCAAGCAGGTAGCATCACACCTGGGACATGGCAAGTGCTCCAAAAAATTTTGTTCACTGAGCACTGTTGGCTCACACTTATATTCCTACCTACTCCTGAGGCTGAGATCTGAGGTCTGCAGCTCAAAGCCAACCTGGGCAGGAAAGTCTGAGAGACTCTCCAGTTAATTACCAAAAATAAAAAAAATACAGAAGTAGAACGGTGGCTAAGTGGTAAACAGTAGCCTGAGCACAAAAGCTCAGGGACAGTGCCTAAGCCCAGAGATCAAGCCCTAGGACTAGCACCAAAAAATAAAAATTGTTAGATAATTAGTATTTAAAGTCTCTCTCTCTTTTTTTTTTTTTTTTTGGTCCTGTCGTGGGGCCTGAACTCTGGGCCTGGGCGCTGTCCCTCAGCTCTTCAGCTCAAGGCTAGCACTCTACCACTTGAGCCACAGCGCTACTTCCAGCTTTTTTCTTTTTGCTTATGTGGTGCTGAGGAATCGAACCCAAGGCCTTTGGTATGCAAGGCAAGCGCTCTACCACTGAGCCACCTTCCCAGCCCCTTTAAAGTCTCGTTTTATGAGTAAGTACCTTAAAACAAATAGGTTCAGTTTTAGGACAGATAGAACTGAAGGAGATTGAAAGGGAGAATTAATCTATGTAGAATCAATCTATATCTGTAAATGGTGTATCGTGTCAAGCACTTTGTCTACACTGTTACCATTTAATCCTTGCAAAAACAAGAGGTGATATTAAGATTTTCATTTTTCAAATGAAGTAACTGAGGCTCAGAGAAGGGTTAATTGCTCCAAGTCTCAATTCTTCATCTTCTTTTTCATCAATAATTGTCCACAATGTCATATGTCCCTCACACAGCTGACCAGAATGTCTCAGAAATAGCTGGCTAATTTCCATAATAATTGTGGTGAGGTTGTTTTGAAAGTGTCTTGATATTCTATTTTGTCATGTTAGGAGTGACAGGCTTATATTTCTACATCTCTTAGCTATGGTGGCTTAGTCTTGACCTCTAACCTTCCCAACTCTTTGAAATTGCTCCATTTCTTTCCCATCAAAGCCAGCCAGCCCTGGTTCAGTTAGGTGGCCCCACAACAATTTCCTTCCAAATCCTTTTTTTTTCTCAAGCTGCATTGAAATTACTGATTCTCTGAGAGGCTCCTTATCCAGCCAAGAGCCTGGCCTGCTAGCAAAAAACACATGGATATTTAGCCACTTAAGAGCATGGATTCTGGAGTTAAAATAAGGGTTTAAATCATGGCTCCACCACTGTAAACAGGTGAGTTACCTTTTTTTTTGCTCATTTCTCCATCTGTAAAATGCAAATAAAAATATCATCTACTTTCTGGGATTGTTCCAAGGATAAAATAATACAAGAAATAGACTATGTACTGTAGAGCAGCACCTGGCCCATTGTAAATGCTTGACAGATGTGAGCAAGCATCATTAGCAATGCTTCAGAGAAACACAACATAAGCAAGCTTTATGCCCTGTCCACACTGCAACCCAAGATTCCTCCTCCCTTTGTTTTGTTTATGTTTTTCCAAACAGACTGCCAGCTAAGTACCCCTCGGCTGTTTAGCAGTGAATTCAAGAAAGCTTATCTCCTAGAGAGAAGAAGAAAATACCCCAGCGGGTGAGCTGCTGATGTCAGTCCTGTATCTGCAGAAGGTTTGCTTTCCCCAAGCAGCATGACCCTCTTTTCTCATCACTCACCCAGTGTTCCTGTGGCAGAAAAATTCATTCCCCTTTCTAACTGAATCACAGCTTTAATAAAGCTATTGTATTTGACCACAGGCTTAGGAAACAGTAATATAACATAATAAGAGAAGATCATTAAAGTTCTATAAAGCGAGCAAGCATTCAGCTTCTTCATTTCCAGTGTCCCCAAGCCTTAGATAAGGGATAAACATTTTTTAATCAAAATCTAAATAACAGTAAATCTGACTTTTCATTTCATTTCAAGTATTTTCCCAGTTAAGTGTGTGTGTATTCTAATTTCCGGTATAGATCAGATAAACCATAGAAGTTGGAGGTTGGGGAACGGGTAGTTTCAGGATACTTTTCTGACTGTAGTTCCAGTACATGTCTCTGGTTAGGTTGTCAAAGAAGTGAGCCAAGAATGATTAACATTCTGGAGACGGATCTGTGAAAAGAATAAGAACAAATAAGTACTGGGAGGTAAAAAGAACTTTGAGGAGGCAGATATCTGGATAAGTAGCTCAGAAATGCTGAGAGCAACACAGACATTAATTATATGATCCAAAGAACTATGGTCTAGGGGGAAAAAAAAAAGAAAAGTTTTAAAGGAAAATAGAGCCTTCCTTTTCTCCTTCCTTTTCCTGTTTTTGCTTGAAATGGTGATTAAGGGCACAAGGACCAAAAAAATCCAAGAAGAGACTCCAAGTGTTATGTCTGCCATTTGCCGACTGTGTAGTTGAACAACTAGTGATATTTCTGTGAGTTTTAATTGCATTGTCTATAAATAGTAATGACAAAAATCTAATTATTCATAAGATGGCCAGGGGGGAAAAAATCAAAAGATACATTGAATGTACTTAGCAGTGTCCAGTGTGTAATAAATGGCATAGCTCATTGTTAAAACTTGTGGAGATACTTCATGCTGTATTTTGGACAATAAAGAAGATTCCAAAGAAATTGATCAGCTGGGTGTTGGTGGCTCGTGTTTATAATCCTAGCTACTCAGAAGTCTGAGATCCAAAGATTGAGGCTCAAAACTAGCCTCAGCAGAAAAAGCATGTGTGACTCTTACCACCAAAAAAAAAGCTGGAATTAGAACTGTGGCTCAAGTAGTAGAGCACTTGAACTAAAAACTCAAGGGAACAGAGCCTAGCTCCTGAGTTCAAAGTTTAAGTCCCAAGACTGGCACACACACAAGAAATAGGCTTGAACAAAGTCTACTTACTTGAGACATTTTAAAACTATTGGGGCTAAAGTATAAGGAAACCCAATCATCTAAGGAGGCCTAGAAATGCACCAGAAAACTGGATTTTCACATCTCATCATCAAAGAAAAAAATTTTACACTATTTTATGGACTCTAAGATATATCATTTTCCACATTTAGACATATCTAAGATCAGGAAGTCTTACAATATCTTACCTTTTTCCTTTCTTGGTGCTATATAGAATGCTGATGTCTATTCTACTGGATAGCATCTAAGATTCAGTGAAATAATAGCATTAAGCATTAAGTTTGTCAGTGCACTGTTCCAAGTAAATGAGCCCAAACATTTCTCATCCCTGAATAATTTATAATGTGCAGCAGACAATATAAAAAGAACAGTGAAACAACTAAGTCAACACCGTCCAGACATAGTGTGGATTTGTGGTTATTTCTTGGCAAAATATTAAACTTAATTAGTTAATTAAAAATTCCATTTCACCACTTACGGTATAAACATTTCCAACTTATTTAATTTTCATAAACCTTATTTCTTCCTAATGACACCTCTTGGAATATTATGTTAAGAATAGAAGGCATCACAGCATATGATTAGGAAGAGCCTGCCGTGGCTTTTATTTTGGAACATAGAAGATGAGACTTCCATCCTACGTATTCCTTTATCATAGTCCTATTTCTAAAACTGACATCTCTGTCCTCCCTGAACTGCTTACACAGAGGAGCCAAACCGTTCTAACCTCAAAACATTCATTGTAGACAGTGTGTTAGTTAGTTTGGGCTACTATAACAAATTACCAGATTGGGTGGATGACAACAGTTTTTTTATTGAGTTCTGGAGCCTGGGAAATCCAAGATCAAGGCACTGGCAGGCCTAGTACTTGCTGAGAACTTACTTCCTAAATGGTAGACAGCTTCCTTCTTGTGTGTTCACATGGAAAAGAAGAAACAAACTCCTGAGTCTCTTTTCTTATAAGACCACTAATCCTGTTATTGAGGGTTCCACCTTTTATGACCCAATTACCTCCCAAAGTTTCTACCTTCTAATATCATCATATTAACGGTAAAATTTTTGACATGAGTTTTCTTTGTTAGGGGGCACCAACATTCAGTTCCCTGGCACTATTTAGAGTCGGAAATAGCTACTGCATTAGCTTTTGTTCCAATTAACTACCTAAATGCCACTGCTACCTTCTTCTTTACGGTCTGTGTCCCACATCTACCGCACTGCTGTTTTGACTTGTATTTTCTAATTGTCCCAGAAAAAGTACATGCTCTTCACTAGATATGAATTCATTGAGTCCTGGCTCCACAGAACACATATTTTATAAGTTCCACAAGGGTAGGGTGAGGATTGCTGCACTCGTGGCTGAGATCACAATGGTAGTTATAAGATGGAGTTGAGGTGCTCAGCAGCAGGTGCACTGGACTGAAGTCAGGATGTCAATGAGGCTACATTCTTTTTGAAAGCTCCAGGGGAAAATTTGCTTCCTTGCCATTCTTTAACTCATAGTCTCCATCCTCCAAGCCAAAAGGGCAGATTTGACTCCTTCTTATATGGAATCACTCTCCTCTGCCTCCTTCTCCCATTTTAAACAATTCTTGTAATAACATTGAATCCAGTGGATAATCTAGGATAATCTTCCTATTATAGGGTCAACTGATTAGTAACTTTAATTCCATCTCCAATCTTAATTCCCCTTTGCCCTGTAATATAGCATACCCACAGTTCTGAGGATTGGAATGTGGATATATTTTGCAGGGCCATTAGTCTGCCAATCATACTAAGTTTTTATATGTATAATATCAAGCATTTGTAAGAGACTAATATGTGTCAGACCCTTTGCTGGCTAAGCACTTTGCATCCATTCTATGCTTTTATCTATACAGTAACCCAATGAAGCAGGAGCCATTACAGCTCTAATGACACATATGCCAAAGCTAAAAGAACTCAGGGGTTTAACAGACCTGCCCAAGGTCAATGATCTAATAATTGGCAGAATTGGGATTTGAACCTAGGACCATTCCCAAGGCCTCTTAATGACTAGTCTACATAATGATAGGTGTCATGTGCAGGAATGGATGAACTTGAATAAGGAGCATAGATTCTAAAGAAAACTTTCAAAGAGTAGTTTGAAATCAAATTGGCTGTTTACTGGATGATTTTATAATACATACCTTCACAAGTTCATCTGTGATTATTTTCTTGCAAGTGACAGAAAGTCTCATGAGGACAGCTGATTCCAAAAAAATAAGGTAGGCCAAGTAAACTAAACAATGCAGAATTCGAATTTCAGGCATCATTGGATTCAATAGTCCAACAATATTATCAGGCTTGCCTTCTTTCCTTCCTTCTTTCTTTCTTTCTTTTCTTTCTTTTTTTGAGTTCTCCTTCCTCTGAATTGACTCTTCAAGTAAAAAAGATGGCAGCAAAATAATCACAGAAGTAAGAACTGCTATCTTCTCTCAGCTTTTAGGTCTAGCAGGAAAATACAATTAAAAAGTGAATGCCCTTTTCCTAGGAAAATCATATTGCCTCTCATTGACTCTGCCACAATCTCTGCCCCATCTTTGAAATAACCACTGTGCTCAGATGAATGCATGTGATGATTCCTAGCACTGGATTATACATTCTTTCCTGGTATCAGTTTGCATTAGTAGAACCACAAAGACTCCGAGGAGAGGGAGAGAGATGCTTTTGATTGCAGGTAACACACTTGCTAATATACAAATTTATTATCTTTCATGATAGAAAGCCCAGAGTTTTGGCAGTTCTAGTCTGAGTATATCTGAAGTTTAGGCATGTCAGTGGTCTGGTTGTGCCTCTGTGTTCCCGTAGGTTTACCCCCACACGATCACATAATGGCTTCCACAGCTTTTTCTACACAGCAAGATCCTAAAGAAGGAAGGAAGGGGAGTGGCTTTCTTCTCACATGTTCCTTTCTTTTGTTCAGGAAAGAAAATATTTTTTCCAGACACTCCCCAGGAGACTTGCCTTGATGCTTCATTAGCAGAGCTCTTCATACGTGCACCTCAAAAGCAATTACTGGAAAAAAAAAAAACAAAAAAACACAGGATGAGAATCTCATGATGGATGGTGCCCAGGGCTAAGAACATGAAGATCTAAATAATTGGACAAATCAGAGATGACATTTGTAAAAATGAATGGGGTTAGAGGTGGCAGTGGGGTTGTCAACAGCTGAGTCTAGAGGGAAATTGGGAGTTTGGTTTCCAGGAACAGGCTGGGAGGATAATGGTTATCTATTGGACAAGGATGTCTATTGGAGCTAAATAGAATGCAGGAAGTTTCAGGACCTGGAACATCCTAGGTATTTATTGAGGGAATTCAGGGTCCATAAACCAACTTGATTAGAAGTGGCATGATCTCAGAGCTTTAGGATCAAATGAGGATCACCAAAGCCAGCCTGTACCATATGGACTGTGGCAATTGCTTTCAGAAGTGTTCACAACAATCCCTCCCATTCTGTGTGCCCTAAGTAATGAATCTTTGAGTGGCTTCTGGAGATGAGCCTTTACTCTCTCCCAATTCGAATTTCAGGCATCATTGGATTCAGTAGTCCAACAATATTATCAGGCTTGCCTTCTTTCCTTCTTTCTTTCTTTCTTTCTTTCTTTCTTTCTTTCTTTCTTTGAGTTCTCCTTCCTCTGAGTTGACTCTTCAAGTAAAAAAGATGGCAGCAAAATAATCACAGAAGTAAGAATTGCTATCTTCTCTCAGCTTTTAGGTCTAGCAGGAAAATACAATTAAAAAGTGAATGCCCTTTTCCTAGGAAAATCATATTGCCTCTCATTGACTCTGCCACAATCTCTGCCCCATCTCTCCCTTTACTCTCTTCTGACTTGCTTGATGAAATTCTACAGTGAAAGTGATACTGTATGACGTCTGGCATGGATATTAAGGAAATCTGAAGCATCCATTTGTGCCCTCTAGGAAGCCAGCTGCCATGGAAGGAAGTCTAGGTTATCCATCTGGAAGGGATGTGCAGACAGAGAATAGCCCTCGAGGATGAGACTGTACACGGAGAAAACTGAGGCTGCCGAACATGAGAGACAGCATTTCAAATGTTCCTGCTGTCCACTGTGCATCAAGCTCAAATCATCTGCCTACGTGTCCCTGGCCAATACCATATAAGCCAGAATAATTACCTTGTTGAACCCAGATGATTTACAAAGTCTCGAGCCATTGTTCTAAACCTCAAAGCTTTGGAGAGGTGTGTGGCATAGAAATAGCTAACAGACCTGGGTATGATGGATGGTGTACACATCTCAGTGCCTCAGTACTGAAAGGCTGAGGCCATGAAGACTGTGAGTTTAAGGCCAGCCTGGAGTACACAGTAAGTTTCATGTTAGCCTACATAGAAAGATCCAGTCTCAAAAGGGGGAAAAAAAAGAGTAGGAAAGGCAGGACTGTGGAAGAGTGCTTGTCTACCACGAGCAAGGCCCAAAATTTAATTCTTGGCACCACATTAAAACAAATGAACACCTACAATAAGAACCATCCCTGAAACCAGAACTATTTCAGCTCACTGATTTCTCAGACTAAAAAGCTGGTGAGTTAAAGACTTGCTTAGAGATAGAATTTAGTAGAGACAGAAGCTGGTCAAGAACTCAGATTTCCGCATATTCAGTTTTACCACTAACTTGGTGGAACTATTTTCATGTAGACAAAAATGGGTGCAATTGTCACTTTTGTTGATGTGCATATAAATTGTTTATTATATACGTGGCACAATTCTAAATATATTACCTCAACCCTAATAATAAGCTTATTTGTAAATCTGATGTACTCCCAGATAACTGAGATTAAAGCGTTTAAACAATGTGGTTGGAGTCTTCTGGGTAAGTAACAGTGGGCCCAGGATTCAAATCCAGATATGTCAGGCTCTGAAATGTTTGTGCTTTAGCCACCAAGACAAACAGCTCCCACTAACTCATAAGAGCTTCTTTCCAGTAGGTTCAACCTTTTCTTTCCTGTGTGATGCAATGATTCCAAATGTGCCTTTGGGTGGATATGGATTTTTTTTTATATGGATTTTTAGAACATACCCCAAGTAGGTAAGTTTGGCTTGTTCAAAGAGTTTTTCTCTATTGAACATTTGCTAGGAGTCACTAAGACTTAAAAAGTCTTCAGATGCTAATCCCTCATAAAAGCTTTCTGTTCACGAGACTGCCCCTCCCTCATACTGGATGCTTTTTCCATATTAAGATTCATGGGCTCTCTTCATCCTTCAATTACCCATGAAGTTCAGGGTGAGAATTGCAGGATTGTAGCTCAGACATTTTGTACAGTCTTGCCAAACAAGGAAAGAGGAAAATAGAAGGGAAGAGACATCGTAAAGAAGGGATCTGCAGGAAGGAAGATGAAAATCAAAGGAAGAGATGGAATCAAGGGAAGAAATAGTCTAGCAGGAATTCTTGGGGACTAGAAATCTAAGGCTGCCTCTACTTGTTACCATACCGGATATATATGACTGTTTGTTCAAGACATTCCGGATAGCATGATTAGTAATACACTGCTCCATTTTGCTCCCAGTTTGCACACTGAATCCTGTGGAGATTCTGTCAATCATATTTCACCCTTAGCTTGCCACACCAGGTCTTAATGAGTAGAGATAGGCAGTAGATACTATCATAGGTATTAGAGACTGGAGTCAATATGCCAGCTTTGCCTTTGTGTGTTCACCGCACAGAGTGGGAAGACTTTACTGCTTTCTGCTTTACAAAACACAATAACAGACACTGAGAGATACAGTGGCAGCTGAGGAAAGCAATGGAACAGGTACTTCAGAAGAATGTACTGCAAGTGCAAAGGATGGAAAAGGGCAAGGCTCTGTATGCCTCAGAGAACATGGTAACTGGCCACTTCCAATGGTCAAATATAACTCATGATTCCTCCATCAAGTTCTTTTTCAGAAAAAGTTCATCTTATAGTTTATTTTTGCCAAAGAACCTGAGGTTTATGAAGTGATTTTTCTTAGTTACTTTATTTGCAATAAGATAAATTATCATATGAGGAGGAAGGTAAAATTAGGGCATGAATGTTGGGAGGAGAGAAAGAGACAGCACTCAGCACTTAATATTAACCTTGCCTATGGCTGTATCATTCACAGTTTCCAAAAATTTTTGTGCTACAAGCCTTGTAGAAATCTATGAAGATGATATCCTCCGAAAAACTGCATTTTGTGACACAAAACGTGGCTCTGGGAATGTTGAAGACAGACAGAGCTACTAATGAGTTGCAATAAAGTTATTTCATAAAATATGAGAGACAAAAACAATGTATGGCTTGGAAATGTAGGTGAGTGGTAGCATACATGATTAGTATGTGCAAGGCCCTGAATTCAATACCCAACATCCCCCCCTTCCCCCCCCCCCCCGCAAAAAAATTCCCAAAGCAAAAAGAACAACAAAAATAATCCGTTTTTTATTAATATTTTATACATGTTAAGTTTAAACTGCTCCATACTTTTATTCATTTAAACTGGTCAATAAAGATTTTTTGAGGGTCCTTATGAGGAAAAGTGGAACTGATATATATATATGAATATATATATATATATATATATATATGAAGTCACCTGGTATTCAGCACATAATATAGCTTGGTTTCTGAAGATTAACAAGAGATGAAATTGGGGAAAAGGCAAGTGATCCTAGAGGTGATGGAAATTACAAGTATATACAAGTAGATGTTCAGAAGGCAAGTATATCTTGAGCCACACACAATGGTGCAAGCCTATAATCCTGGTAGTCAGGAGGACTGAGATTCAAGACCAGACTGGGAGAAAAGTTGGCAAGACCTCATCTTAACAAATAAGTTGGGTGTGGTGATTGGCACCTATATAATCCTACCCAGAAATACACAAATCGTGGATAAGAGGATTATGGTCCCTGACCAGCTAGTACAAAAGCAAGACCCTATCTGAAAAATAATTCAAGGGGTAGAGTACTTGTCGTGGAAGCGGGAGATCTTGAGTTCTAACCTCAGTACCACTGACACTTCTCATTACCCTGAAAGAAAGAACAGATCTTAATTAAATTTACATTTTGGAAGAATTAGCCTGATCTGGGGATGTAGAATAATAACACACTCAAATTTAGCTTCTATACTCTCATAGTGCAGGTCATGCCAAACACCAAATGTATGGGGGGAGGGTTCCCCACACATTAAGAAAGCAATTAATTCTGAAGTGAATATTTGCTTGGTGTCCTCCAATCCAATTCTGACGCTGTCTACCTGGAGATAGCATCCGATCCCACGGGCTGAGGTCTCAGCCTCAGTACTGCCCTTCTCTTTCAAGTGCCAATCATAAACCCCAGGTTGTTTTATCTGTGCTTCTGACCAGCTGGTTGTAAATCCAGGTTCTCACCACCTTCTCTTCAGGTTTGATTAATTTGCTTGAGTGGTTCATAGAACTCAAGCAAAGACCTAATTTACAGCTTTATTGTAAAGGATAATACAGAGGATACAGATGAAAAGACATAGGGCAAAGCATGTGGGAAGGTATAAAGCGCTCCTATGCCCTGTCTAGGTGTATCCCTCTCCAGTAACCCCCTGTTTTAATGAATTGGTGATACAGAAACTCTCTGAACTGTGTCCTTGGGTTTTATGGAGACTTGATTTCATAGGCATGACTTAGGCAAGGCCAACCCTGTGAAAATGCAATCGCACAGAAAGGGTATGATCAAATGATAACAGACAGACTGAGTCTCTCTCTCTCTCTCTCTCTTTCTCTCTCTCTCTCTCTCCCTTCATTTCCCTATGAGAGTACCCACACTTTATTAGAATGTGCCCCTAACCTTCTGCTTATCTGCTTGTCTGCTTTTTGTCTGTTTGTCTGCTTGCCTGCTTGTTTACTTACTCAATAAACCTTCACCAAGTGTTCTTACAAAAAATATAGACAGGGCTGGGAAGGTGGCTCAGTGGTAGAGTGCTTGCCTCGCATGCATGAGGCCCTGGGTTTGATTCCTCAGCACCACATGAGCAGAAAAAAAAAAAAAAAAGCCAGAAGCGGCACTGCGACTCTAGTGGTAGAGCCTTGAGCTGACGAGCTGAGGGACAGCTCCCAGGCCAAGACTTCAGGCCCCAAGACCAACCAAAAAAAAAAAAATCACACACACACACACATACACACAGACTGCAAGAACCCAGCAAGCCCTATCAGCTCATATTCATCTTGGCATCTCTATGCTATATTCCTTTGTTCCAGTATAAGGTAAGAGCCCCTCTGAATGAATATAGGTCCTATGATCAAATAAGTTAGGTCAAAGAATTTCTTTATTGCCAGCTTTAAGACAGAGAAGCAAGGGGAGGACTAAAGTATATTTTTGGTTTCTCTGACCTGCCTTAAAGAACTGAAATTCTTCTAAGAAAAGGAGCAGGTGAAAGGGGGTACGAGAAGATCAGAGAGAGAGATTTTGCTTTCTGAGGCCTAAAGGACCCTGACATTACAGCAAAAGGCTGCCGTTCACCTTTATTGCTCAGAAGTTATTTCAAAGCAGCTTCAGAAACCCAGGACAAAAAGCAACATCTTTAACCTTATGGTTATAGTCATTTAGGGAAGGGTTCTGGGAGTGTTGAGCTAAGAACTATAGATGAAAACAAAAATACATGCAATTTTCACAGAAAAAAACCAGAATATCAACTTCTATGCAAAATATGAATGTGCTGGCATGTGAGCATTATCAGAACCTAGAGGAGTACCTGGCTCTTAGAAAGCAATCAAATCTAATTAAATGAATGAATAATGAATTAATAGCCCACACTGAAACTCCTTGCTCTGAATTCTTATCCTTACTTATCAGAAAGATGCTGACTCAAGGACTTTCTGGGTGGTTCCTCTTTTCTATGAAGCCTTTCTAGTTTATATGTCTTTCCTAAATTAGCCACTATCTTTTTTAGTTTCCCCCCTGTAATGTCTTGTCATTGTAGATTAAATAAGTGAAGCAATATAACTTCTTTTTTGGGGGGACGGGAAAGCAACATTTTAAAGGGTATACTAGAGGGACCTATATACACCCATGCTCACTATATTTTCTTTTTAGTTATGTCATTCCAAATAAACTTTTCTATTCATGGTTAGGATTATAAATTGATACAGGCTGTTGAGAAAACAATTTCACTCTACACAGAAAAGTAAAGTTTGATCCTTATATTAAACCATATACAAGGATGACCTGAAAATGGACTTGAATATGAAAATTAAAGCCACAAAGATATATATATACTGAGAATCTTGAATAGAAATATATTTCTTAAATAGAATAGATTTGACTACATCAATTCAGAGCTACCTTTTCAAAATAGAACCTATTTGCTAAGTGCTAGTGGCTTATGCCTGTAATTGTAGTTACTCAGTAGGAAGAGATCTGAAGATCACAGTTTGAAGCCAGCTTGAGCAAGAAAGTGTGTGAGACTCTTATGTCTAATTAACCAGCAAAATGCCAAAAGTGGAGTCATGGCTCAAGTGGTAGAGCACTAGCGTTGAACAAAAAAAGCAGAGGGACAGCACTAGGACTTGAGTTCAAGCCCCAGTACCAGCACAAAAACATCACCACCAACAATAGAGACCCTATTATAGACAATGCTATTTGGCAGGGCATAGATTGGTAGAAAATAAATAGGCAAAAGTTACGATACGACTATGTGTATAAGAAGAATATAAAGAGATATTCTTCTTTGCTAATAGTGCAGGACACAACAAAAATAATACTACAAAGAATTATCACTATATCCTATTGACAAAAAGTTGGTAAGTTAGATAATACCAAATGTTGTCAAGGAATAGATATCCAAGGTTTTAAGAATTCACCATATTTTGTGTGTGTGAAACAGAAATTATTTTTCAGTTATTTTTATGTAAAATTTAATACCTACATGAACTAAATAATAAAACACTTTGGAAAGATAAATATATGCACAAGGACATTTATCAAATATATTAGAGTTTCTGTAGAAAGAAATTGGAAGTAGAATTTGGAGAATAGGAGTAGAATTTGGAGACAAGGAAGAAATAAAATGAAATAAAATAAGAAAGATGTCTTGCATGGACTAAGAACAGTTTGGGATCTGAGTAGTATGATTAACCGGTCTATCTGCACCAAAGTTCCAAAATAAATAAATAAACAGAGAGAACATGCCTCAGGGAGATTTCCCCTCATAATCCCTGATTTACAAGGACAGTGCACTAACCGCTAGTATACAACGTCTATAATTAGTTCCAGTCCAGAGGAGTCTGCTTTCCCAACTGGAGAAATGGAAGGCAAATTTACGGACTTTTCTCATTCCCAAAGAGTGCTGATCTTACAGATGATTAACTACCTTCATTTTTTGCAGCCCCCTCAGATAAAAGCCAAGTAAGACCACCCCTAAGAAAGTATGTCCAAACAGAAGAGTTTGAAAAAAAAATCATTTTAACAAAAAGAATTACCATCACCCAGGGGTTAGGGAGCTGGCTTGAAGACTAGGGAGGAAATCAGAGATTAACTCACAATTGGCTGGATGTTCTTATAGATAATTCTCTCAGCCAGTAGTTTACACACAGTTAAAATGGAGGCCCCCTTTAGCAGAGAATGTCTGAAGAACGCCAAAACAAATACCAGGGGAATCCTTTCAATTCTTGCAGTGAATGAAATGATGGTTACAAAAACAGTGTATTGTTTAGGAAATAACATAATAAATGAATGCTGAGAAATCATCTTGATCATGGCTCCTCTGGAGTTATCTTTGCAGATGTTTATTTTGCATGGAGAAAGTGTTTAGAACATTATAATATCACCAAGCAATGAACCATTCACTTGTAAGCATTGAATGAAGTGAAAACATTCCAAAGAATGTTGAATCAAGGATTTATTTTGTATGTCTTGCTACAATTTCTGTGGAACAGCAGGCACAGTCTTACAGATTTCATCCTTTATATTTTGGCAGGGCTAGGATGGGCTAGCGTATTTCACCACACTGACATAATATGTTCAGATGTTAGCTAATATAATAACAGCATGAGATGAGATGTAGGTAATCTTGGGCTCATTGGGGAAAATGAAATCAATCACTGGAGTGACAGCCTAATTACTAAAGAATAGGACCAGCTTAGGGGTGTATATACCTTCCCTAAAGCAGTGAACTTTGAAATTCCATTCTGTTCTCTTACTGAATTCTTTTTTTTTTGGGGGGGGGGGGCGGTCCGGTCGTGGGGCCTGAACTCTGGGCCTGGGTGCTGTCCCTCAGCTCTTCAGCTCAAGGCTAGCACTCTACCACTTGAGCCACAGCGCCACTTCCGGCTTTTTTCTTATGTGGTGCTGAGGAATCGAACCCAGGGCCTCGTGCTCTACCACTGAGCCACCTTCCCAGCCCCATCTCTTACTGAATTCTAAAGGGTTTTCTGAAATTAATTGTACTAAGTTAGGAAATGTTAGGAAAGAGAAATGGACTTCACAATTGGAGGAAACAACTTGGAAATTTGGAGTATCACTTACATGTTCCACAGCAGAACATGATATGACAGAGTTAGATATGAATCTGAGTCCCATCTCAGCTACATTCTGGCTGGGTAAACTCTAATTAAATTTCATCACCTCTCTGAGTCTCTGAACTTTGTTTCTTTATTTATATAGAGTTCAAATGTTTAAAGACTTAAGAGCTAACCGTCATATAAAAGGAGCCACTTGGTATTTAAGAATACACCATTTGTTTCTGAGAGTCCCAAGGGCATTCACAAGACAGTCAGGGCTGCAAATTATCCTGTTATCCCTATCTACTGTCTGCTGAGCATCTTCAAGATGCCTCACAGTTGTTGCTAACCAATGAGAACAATGCCAACACCAAACGCAGTGATCATTGTCAAGGTGACTCAAGGTTTTAGAGTAATTTGTTATGCAGCAATAGGCCACTAATACAGATTTTATTATGGAGTGAAATTCTTCCATAACGAAAATCTGAAATGCTGGAATGGCTTTGGAACTGGGCAGTAAGCAGAAGCTAGAAGTTCAAGATCATGGTAATAGAAGATTGGAGTCATGAAGAAACTGTAGAATCCTGGTGGTCTTCAAAAAGGTATATGTGAGAAAAAAATGTAATGGGGAAGTGGAAGAAAAGGGTAATTTTTATGTAGAGGCAGATATGTGGAAAGTAGAAAACAGACCCAGTCAATTGGGTGTTGTAGCTAAAGGTACTTTCTGCTACAGTTTTTAAGGTTCTAGCTGGTACCTTCTTGCTGGTTATAGCAAAAATGTAAAAAACAAAACAAAACCATCTAAATGAAGAACTCTAAAAAAAGAACTTGCTAGTTTTGAAAATTCCCAGGCAGGAAATATTATAAGCATAAACAATTATTTATTTCTTCATCAAATGATGAAGTAACAATTATATGTAAGACTGTGTTTTTAGACTTTCAAAAGGTCTTAAGTAGTGATTTCAGAGAATAATTCAGACAAACATCAGAGCTTTAAGGATACTTTAGGATGTTATACCTCATCAGATTTAGCAGAAGGACTCTCCACAGTAGAGAAGGGCTTAACTTCAAGAGATTTGTAGGTATGATTTTTTTTCCAACATAGAGAGAACAATTAGATTTACAAGGACAGTTGCATTGGCAAAAGTACTGCCAACTTGAACTGAGAGAGTACAAAATGAAAAGTGGCCTTTGTAGCCCCTAAATTCTACTGGCAGAAGCAAACCGGCAAACTTTAGAGATACAAACACATGCTACTTTTAATGGAGAATGAAAGTTGACTTAGAGAATGTAATCAAGAGTCTAACAGGTAAAGCCAAGAACCACAGAGAGTCATTCTAAGGCAGGAGTATGTATGAGCCCCAATAAAAGAAATTTCCAATATGGATGCAATGGGATTTAAAATTTCTATAACCTAGTAACTCTCCCGAGTCTCCTCTTTCCTCCTTTCTGAACAAGAATGTCTGTTCCTAAGTCTGTCTCATCACTGTAGTTTGGGAGAATGAGAAACACAGATGTTAAGATGAAGAGCGTCTACAGCTGAGAAGCTATGCTTAAATTTTATATCTAGGATACTCATACATAGCTGGACTCAACTTAGGTGATGAGATTCTGGATTGATGATGCCATGAGTTAACATTTTTGGGGGGGAGGGCAAGGAAGAAATGAGAATATTTTGCATTTGAATCATTACACCAAAGTGTAGACAGAAGTAGTCAGCTTCCAAGACCATTCCAATAACTCCCCCTTCTGTTGATATGTGCATATCTTTATGTAGTACCTTCCATATTGGATAGATTTGATTTCTGTAATCAATGGGTCTGTGTTGTTAATGATGATTCATGATTTCTGAGCTTCAGTCAAGTTGTATCTTCCATCTTACCCTCTCTTAGATTTCTTGGTCTGGCAGAATGCAACTGTTGTATTTGTATTGCTAGAATAATCAAGCAGCTCTATAGAAAGTAATGAGGCCTCCAACTAATAGTCATCAGAGTGAACCATCTTGGAAGCAAATTCTACATTTGTTCGTTAATCTTGAAATGACTGAAGTCTCTTGACAGACTATAAACCAGACTCACCCAGTTAAGCCACTCCCAGGTCTCCAGCTTATAGAAACTGTATGACGTAACAGATGTCCATTATTTTAAGATGCTATATATTTGAGGTAATAAGTCTACCCAGAGTACTATAACAATGGTGCATCCAAAGTCTTTGACTCATGGAAAATCAGATGACTCTGATTGTTGAGGAGAAAAATATAGAAGATCGCCTTATTATATCTGCCATACTATATTAAGAGAACTTTATGAAGTCCACTTTAAATATTTTCATTTGGTTCTGTTTTTAAGACTGTCTCCACAGAAGGCTCAAGGAAGAATAGTATCAGATATTGAACTGATATTGATATTAAAATTACATTTCAATTTTACTAGGTTAAAATAAAGAAGAAACAGTAGCAATGATAATACCATCAATACCCTGTCCCCTTGCCCCCACTGGAGGCCCTGGACCTAAAATGTTCTTTTTATTTTTTTGAAGTACTGAGAATTGAACCCTACAACCAGGCATTATTCACGATAGGCAAGTGATCTATTACTGAACTGCATTCCCAGCTGTTTCTCAATTTTACTTTGAGACAAGGTCTGTTTAACTTGTTCAGGTTGAACTCAAACTCCTATGTAGCTCAATTTATGATCTTTTTACCCCAGCTTCCTAAGTAACTGGGATTACAGGCACTCACAACTATGTCTGGACAAAAATGTTCTTTCAAGACACTAGAACATGTTTTCTTAAAAAAAAAACAAGATTCTCTAGATGTGATAACATTATGTTTGTAAAGAGTAAGTTGTTTTCCTTCTAAGCATGGCGAAGAAAATGGAAATAACAAAGCAAGGAACACTATTTACTAGATACTGTATGCTAATGTTGGTACTTGAGATTGGTTGGTTTTCTTTTTTCTTTCCAGAATGGTGCATCAATGGCTGTTTCACATGAAGACTCAGAAATAACAGAAATGTGTGTGGAATCAGAATAACAAAACCTAAGTTCTGGAGTTAATAAACAAAAGGTTTCTAAAATAAATAAATAACAAAAGCTGAGCAAAGATTAAGCACATATTATCCACGGAAATCCTAGCTTAAAGTTATCTAATGTGATGTTAGGAAAATGAACCCTTAGATATGTATTTTAATGTTTTTTTCTTTCATGCATGTGTTTCTAACGCATTTATAAGATTATTTCTTTGTTGCTTTGTATGTCCCTCCCCCACAGTATAACCCCTGCTTTCACTATATTTGATGTCAGTATAACTTATGGAGGAGATGGGGAAAAACAAGTCGTTTAAGGATACAGGTGGACCTGTTGCAACAATGAGAAGTACAAGTTGTCATGTCCAAAACGAGCTTTACAATGTCGGTGGGGGGGGGGGGGGGAGGAGAAGGATTGGGATTGGAGGGGGGAGGGGAGAGGCTGGGAAGGGATGTGAAGGGTAAACAAAGGAGGAGGCTGCAATGCTCGGTAAGAAATGTACGCATTATCCTGCCCATGTAATTGTAACCCCTCGGTACAGTACTTTCACAAATAAAATTAAATTAAATTAAAAAAAAAAGAAATCAATAGGCACCGTTCATTCCCTTCCATTCTTCCTAACCACACCTGAGCTTCTCCCCTTACTAGATCAAAATGTCCTTTTTTCCTCTGCTAATATTAAACAAAAGCTTTTCTGTGAATGGACAGTCCTCTATATTCCATACAGATTGGAAGATGTGTACATTATCAACAAAGAGCCCAAATGTTCTATGTGTTTAACAGTTTTCTTCAAAGGGTCATTACGAACACTAAATATAATTTGTGCAAAAATGGAAAAGCTTACCGAACACTCTATAGTGTAAGCACTTTTCATTTAATCCACAAAACAATCCCATGATGTAGGTATTATTACCTCCACTTAGCTTATGGGTTTTTTTTTAAAGTGGAAAATAGAATGGTGAATTTACTAATCCATGCAGCACTTGGCACGTTAGTACTATTTAATATATAATATCCTCTTCTTGTCTCTTGGAGCCCAATCTGAGTCTAAAGGACTGCTTACACAAAAGAGCTGGGAACTCTCACTGAACAAATAACTTTCTCTCCACTTAGCTTCAGCTGACATCGGGTTCATCCAAGGCAAGCTTTCAGAAAAAGGCCATGGCCCCAAAGGTTCTGAGCCCCTAGAAGTCAGGAAACACAGACATAGAAAACAAAACATAGTATTGCTCCAGAAAGGAAAGATTTGCTTGCTCCATCTGACTCAGATTCCCTGAGCCTAGAAGAACAAGCAGCCCTTCTGGGGGCCCTGCAGAAGTCCTAAGAGGTCAGGGTCAGCCTGGTTACGACTAGGTCTTGGCACCTTGCAGAATGTCGAGGATGGTGGTGGGAAGTTTGAGACTGTCATGAGAAAGACTGAAGTCTACAGGGACTCCAGACTACAGATTTTACTAAGTCAGGATGACACTGGCAGGGAGGGAGCCAGGGAGGGGGGGCTCCACGCATGCATGTCGCATACATGCATGCATGCATACATGCATGCATGCATCCATCAGACTGTCACGAGAAAGACTTTACAAGGACTCCAGACTACAGATTTTAGTAAGTCGGGCTGACACCTGCCGGGAGGGAGCCAGGGAGGCGGGGCTCCATGCATCCTCGCAGCTATCCATCTCCTCCTCCTTCCAGGAAGGCTGGCAGGGCCGTGGCCCTCCACCTCCTCGCAGGGATGCTAAGGCTTGGGATACCCGAGCTCAGTCCCGCAGGGCACCTAGAAATGGGCCCTTGCCACTTTAAATGACTCAGGAAGTGAAAAGAGGTCGTCTGACGGTGAAGGGAAAGTGGAACCGGGGCGGCGCGGGGCCAGCCGCAGCGGCAGCGGCCACGATCTAGCCGGGCAGGCGGGAGGCCGAGCTGCGCGCGCGGGGCGCGGGGGCCGACGGGGCGCGCGGGGCGGCCGCACCGGAAGTGAGCGGCGGGGGCGGAAACCCAGCGCTGCGTCGCTCGTCGCAGGCCGAGCGGGCGGAAGTCTTGCGCTCGGGGCTCCGTCCGGGGCTGCCGCGGGCCCCGAAGGCCGTGCTTTTGAGTCGCGGCAGCGGCGGCAGCGAGTGCGAACCCGCCCGGTCGGGTGTCGATTCCCCAAGAGGACGGAAGCCGGGAGCGGGTAGCGAGGTCGTGTGGAGGCCGCCGCGAGGCCCGGGAAGGCGGCGCGCTCGCGTTCCTCCCCTCCCCGCCCCCCCCCCCCCCCCCAGGCCTCGGCCGGGATCCCGGCGCCCACATGGCCTCCGGAGTGGGCGCGGCCTCGGAGGAGCTGCCTCACGACGGCACGTGTGACGAGTGCGAGCCCGACGAGGCTCCCGGGGCCGAGGAAGTGTGCCGGGAATGCGGCTTCTGCTACTGCCACCGCCACGCCGAGGCGCACAAGCAGAAGTTCCTCTCTCACCACCTGGCCGAGTACGTCCATGGCGCCCCGGCCTGGACCTCGCGGGCCCCCGGGGAGGTTGCGGGGAAGGAAGACCTCGAGGCCCAGGGGGAGCCCGACAGGGAGATAGAGAGTGAGGCCGGGGAAGAAGAGAGCGAGTCTGAGGGAGACAGTGAGTCGGAAGAAGAGAGCGAGACGGAGGAAGAGAGCGAAGAGGAGAGCGACGAGGAGAGCGAAGAAGACAGCGAGGAAGAAATGGAGGACGAGCAGGAAAGCGAAGCCGAGGAAGACAACCAAGAGGGAGAATCAGAGGCCGAAGGGGAAACTGAGGCCGAAAGCGAATTTGACCCCGAAATAGAAATGGAAGCAGAGAGAGTGGCCAAGAGGAAGTGTCCGGACCATGGGCTCGATTTGAGCACCTATTGCCAGGAGGATAGGCAGCTCATCTGTGTCCTGTGTCCAGTCATTGGGGCCCACCAGGGCCACCAGCTCTCCACCCTAGATGAAGCCTTCGAAGAGCTAAGAGTAAGTATCTGGCAACCTGAGCTGAGGTCTAGGAGTCAGACACCTGGGTTTCAACTCACATACCCTTAGCTTGGGTCCAGATTCATGTTCACCATGTCCATCAAAAGCTAGGCTACTCATCTGGTTGGGATCAATGTTCATTTATTCTTTTGGTTGGACCCCTTTGACAATCACGTGAAAGTTTTGGACTCTGATCTGAGCCAACAGAGTACACACAGAACCTAGAGTATAATTTCTGTGCAAGCATCTGAACTTTGGATATCCAGCTAAAGCATTCCTTGAAGTCTTCACCCCACTTGAGTTAGTTTCCACATGAGCGCTATTGCTAAGACGGGCCTTGACTCAGGGATCTTGATAAAAAGTCTCTTCCTCAAAGACAGGGAAAGGTATGATTTTTGCTAAACGAATTCAAACAGGTACCTCTGGAGTGAAGACTTCCTAAAGTGGGGATTTTGATAATGACTGGCTGTGTGCCTTGAGTTGCTTTTAGATTTTTCATGTTTGAAACTTGGTAGGAAAGGAGGGTTAAGAGAGAAAAGGCCAAGTGGTATGGTGGTTCTCATGCTTTGCCTCTGGCTTCGTCTATTCTGGACTTGGCTAGTCCCCTAGAACTTGCTTGACAAGTAGCAGACATAAATTATTTTTTTAAATAAATGCGTTTGTAAGTGATTTGCTCTTCTATAAATGTTTACAGTAAGTAAGAGAAGTTTTTGGTGTTAACCTGGTCAAGGAAAGTTTATGTGATCTGTTCATTAAGTAATGAATATTAGTGAATGTTGTCATAGTAGGATGACTTTCACTTCTCTAAGCAACCATACAATTGCTGGTATTGGAATAACAGATACTACAATGAATCCCTTGTATTGATATTTTCACTTTGTTATTCTTTTTGTTTTTCTTCTAATTTTGGAAATACACATTCAAAACCAAGTACCAGTGGCTTATGCCTCTAATCCTAGATTATTAGGAGGCTGAGATCTGAGGATTGCGGTTCAAAGCCCACCCAAGCAGAAAACTTGTGAGACTCTTCCTCCAGTTCAACACCAAAAAGCCCAAAATGGAGCTGTGGCTCAAGTAGTAGAGTGCTAGCCTTGAGCAAAGCAGCTTTAGAGAAAGCATCCAGGTCCTGAGTTGAAGCCCCAGGACTGGTGTGAGCACACACCAGACAGACAGACACACACACAAAACCCTACATCCAGAAAGTATGTAAAAAACATGGACTGACAATTATAAAATAAATGCTGATGTAACCTCCATTCAGATCAAGAAATAAAGCTTAATTGGCAGTATTATCCCTTGCACACCCTTTTCCAGTTATAACCATCTCTCTTCCCCATAGATAATCATTATCATGACTTCTTGTCTGAGAGATTTTTGCTTATCTTTATACTTCATAGTACACATAATGTATGCATCCCTAAACTTTCCTGAACTTGACACTATTGGATTCATAATTTTTAAATCATGCATTTTCTTTGGTTTAGCCTCTTTTTAAAAACATTTTTGATATTGGTCCTTTGGCTGTGGTTTATTTTTACTGCTATATTGTATTCTGTTTTGTGGATATCCCACAGATACTCTGTTATAGATGAAAATTTGATTTGTTCTCAGGTTCTGGAGTTTCTGGCTGTTAAAAATAACATACAAACATTTCAGGGCATGTTTTCTGGTACATGTACCTATAGTTAAGTGGAATGTAAAAATAGGAGTGAAATTATTGTATTGCATATTATGAATTTCTTCAATAGTGTTAGATATTGCCAACTGTTTTTCGAAGTGGTTGTACCAGTTGTTCACATCATGAAGAGTAGGAGAGTTCTTGTTGCTCTGTGTCTTCACCACTGTTTGCTGTTACAGTACTTTTAATTTTTGTCACTCTTGTTATGTATTGTATTAGTGTCTTACTGTGATTTTAATTTTCACCGCTCTAGTGACTAAGTACCTTTTATATTTCCTCTTGTGAAGTATTGTTAGGTCTTTGGTTCATTTTTCTGTTTAGGTTGTCACTTTTTCTTATTAAGTTTTGCAATTTTTAAAAATATATTTGCTTCTGATTTCTTGGTGTTTATGTGGGTTTTAAGTATTTTCTACTTCTTAAACAATATTAGAAATTATGCCTTAAGTAGAAGTTCTTAGTTTTAATGTGACAAAATTTCATGCATCGGAAGTAGTGACTCCATTTCCTTTTTACCCCATACAGATAACCAGTTCTCTCAGCATTTATTACTATGTCACCTGTGATCTCTCCAGTGCCTATATGTGCAGGATTGTGGTTTTTGCCCTTCTATTCTGCAATGTTAATCTTGTAATATGTTTCTGTGCAAGCAACATGCTTTCTCAGTTGGGTGCTAGTGGCTCACTTTTGTAAACCTAGCTACTCAGGAGATTGAGATCTGAGGATTGAGATAAAAAGCTAGTTCGTGCAGAAAAGTCCCCATGAGACTTCAGAAGTGAAGCTATGGCTCAAAGTGGTAGAGGCACTATCATTGAGCAAAAGAGCTCAGGGACATTGCCCTGGCCTGAGTTCAAGTTTCACGGCCAGAAAAAAAAAAAAAAGTGCTTTCTTATAACACATAGTAGAGCAGATACTGTTTCTTTTATAAGAGTATTTCTAGCCAGGTTTTGGAGGCTCATGCCTGTAATCCTAGTCAGGAGTTTGAGAATTGAGAATTGTGGTTTGAAGCCAGCCTGGGCAGGAAAATCCATGAGATACTTACCTCCAGTAAACTACTCAGAAAAAGCCAGAAGTGATGTTGTGGCTCAAGTGGTAGAGCGTTAGCCTTGAGCAAAAGAAGTTCAGGGACAGCACTCAGGCCCAGAGTTCACGCCCTAGGACCTGGAAAAAAAAATGTTTCTGCCAGTCTGATTCTTACATTTCTTAGAATCATTCTATAGAAAGCATTTACATGAAAATTTTAAGGTATATTTTGGGCATTGTACTGAATTTTTAAATTCATAGAATTCATACCATTACAATAGACATCAGATCTATTTATTTAGGCTTTCTTATTTCTGCACAATAAAATTTTATTCTGAAAAATTCTATATATCATTGTGAAATTTACTTTTAGATACTTTATGATTTCATAGTTTTATAAAATGTTTTACATATTTGTTTTTTGATTGTATAGAGGAATGATCTGCTAAATTCTCTTACATATTCTAATAACTCATTTGTAGATTCAGTCTACATAAGTGATGTATTTATCTGGGAAGAGGAGCAAATCTTTTTTCTAACCTTGTACTTGTTATTTGCTTTTTCTTGATTGGATAAGACCTTTAGTATAATGCTGCATACAAGTCATAGTGGATATTTTAGGCTTTTCCTAAGCTTTGAATAATTTACCACATTTCACAAATAAGGGATATGTTTTATAGCCTTTATTTATTTGGTTGTACTAGCAGGTTTGAACTCAGGATCTTCTATTTGCTTGGCAAATGCTCTATCACTTGAGTCACTCTAGTAACCTTTTTTGTATTGATTACTTTCAAGATAAGATCTTAATTTATGTTTTGAGGTTAGAGTCTGCTTATTTTGATCCAGTAAAGATTTCAACTTGAAGGGAGTTTCATTGAAATCTAATTTCAGGTTTCCTCTGGTTTAAAATGTTGTGAGTATAGTGTACCTTGCTGTTGGCAAGAAAGTGTTTTGGATTATTAAAAGTGACTCAGTGTGCTGATAACCAAGAGAACATCATTGTACTGCATTCATTCATTTGTTCAGCAAGTATTGAGCCCAAGCTGAGGGTAGGTGGTTTCTAGTCACCGTGAATAGAACAGTGAAGAAAACAGAAGTCCTTGTAAGTTCTCCTGGAGCTTACATTTTAATAGAGAGAAATAGAGAATAAATAAGCAAATAAACATATAATAACCTAGGTGTCAGTGGCTCAACCTGTAATCCTTATGCTACTCAGGTGGCTGAGATCTGAGGATCTGCAGTCAGCTCAAGCAGACAAATCTACAAGATGCTTACTTCCAAATAACTAGCAAAAAGCTAGAAGTGGAGATGTTCAATCTGTAGAGTGCCAGCCATGAGTGAAAAAGTCATTGACAGCGCAAGGCCCTCAGTTCAAGCCCCAATAACACACATACACAAACACATGTATTAAAGATTTACAAAATTAAGCAAACTATTGGGATTAGAAAGAAGACAAGAAGTACCCTAGCTCTGCAACTTTTTGGCCTTGGAAAAGTTTTGTTACCACTTGATCATGTTTCCATATTTTCAAAATGGATGGTATTATAAGAAATGGAATAAAGGCAAGATGTCAATGTTTCATGCCTATAATCCTGGTTACATGGGAGTCTTAGATAAAGAAGATTTCAGATCGGGGCCAGCCTGAGCAGGAAAATCCATGAAACTCCCATCTCAGCAGAAGAAGTTGGATGTGGTGGCACGTGGGTATCATCCTTGCTATAATGGGAAGCCTAATTTGTGTATTGTGGTCCAGGCACATGCCTCTCTCCCTTGCCTCAAACCTAAATAGCATAGTAAAGGATTGAAGTTATGGCTCAGTGGTAGAGTACTTGCCTAGTATTGTAGTCCTTGACTTCAAACCCTGGTATCTGCCCTAAAAAAGAAATGAAATAGAATTTTTGTGAAAATAAAATGGCTTAGTGATTACTTAGTTGATACTCTAACAGTACTTAACACATTGTTAGTACTCTGTTGTTTTTATATTTAGTATGAAGAGTCTGATTAGATAAGCTTAGAATTGAGAATTTATACAGTTTTTGTTTCACTATTCCAAGACCAACCCAGTCTGTAATGCCTGGTATAGGTGGTAGAAGGCCGAGTTGTTGCCAGGGTCTACTAACAGATAAAAGGGACTGGTCTCAACACTTAGTTATTAAAGCTTTTTTGTTTTTGTTTTTTAATGCTGTTCTCTGCCTTTTCTCCTATACTGCAATCCAACATCATTGGAGTTGGTCTCTGGAGGGTTTTGTGGGTTCAGAATTGATTTGAGCCTGGGCTCTAGATTTACCATAGAAAAGTAATTACACAGCAAATTTAAGGCCTTTCATCTGGGTCATGACTTCTCATTGCAATATATGGGTTTCTTTTGCTCTAATTCTTGGCCTTGAGACTGGGTCATTTGGTCTGATAATGGATCTTTATCTGGTTTTATCTGATAATGGATTTTTATCTTGTTTTTTTTTAAAGATTTATTCATATGAAAGTATGTTGTCAAAGGGATTTATATTCAGACTTACAATTACTGACTTTTTGTTGACTAGTAAAAGTACAGTTCGGTATAATCAGTATTCTTGACAAATAGTTCATAAGATTATTTTGAATATAATCTGCTATAGGGGAAATACTTTTTAATTGTTACTTTATGCACACTCCTGTACCCCTTCATATAACTCAAGAATTCAGTTTACTTGTCTGCATATGTCACTTATGTTCTATTTTGGTTTCTTAAAAAAAGTACTAAATTGATTGTGTGACACATTATGGTCATATACAATGGTTTAAAACACTTATATAGTTCACCTAAAAGAAAAGTTCTAGTCTTGCTGGCAGCATGGCTCAAGTGGTAGAGTATCTGCCTAACATGCATGAGGTCTTGAGTTCAAATTCCATTACCATTAAAGTTATTATCTATAGCATTTTAGAAGTTCATAAAATGGCCATTCTATGTATAGATATATTTACAGAGAAGAATTTTTGTTTAAATGATACTTGAAATAACTACATGCAGAGGGGGGTCAGGGAGGAGATACTTGCTGACATGATTGTGGAAAGATAGAAGCCTCTACTCAGAACAGCTGTGTGTGACTCTAGAAGAGCTAGCTGTAGAGGTATGCTACGGTGGCTCCATAGTAGTTGGTGACTCTGGCTCTTTAGCTAATACATAGCAGCTCTGGTAAGAAGATAGAAAGTGGAGTGTGCCATAATGTGTTCATATTTTTATTATTTTCTGAAAGGATATAAGACATATATCATGATGAAGAACATAAAGCATTCGTTACATAGTAGTTCTATATAAAGTTTGTTTATTTTATTTATTTTTGCTTGTCTGGGCTTAAATTCAGGGCTTGGGTGCTGATCCTGAGCCTTTTTGTGCTCAAGGCTAGTGCTCTACCATTGAACCTCACCACCAGTCACAGCTTTTCTGAGTAGTTAATTGGAGATAAGACTTTTTCTGCTGGGGCTGGCTTCAAACTGTGATCCTAAGATCTCAGCCTCTTGAGTAGCTAGGATTACAGGCATGGGCCACCAGCACCTAGCTTATTTGTTTTGAATAAATAATAATTAATTGAGGTAAAAGGGAGGCTTGTATTATCAGTTGGATCTACCCCTAAATGTTCCTCTGAAAAGGCTATGATAGGCATGCAGTTTTGAGATACCCAATCTTCAAAATGAACTTTCTTAACCTGTACTGTCCTGATGAAAAGGACAGTGCCCTAGTTTTCTGGAGTCAGCCCTCTTAGAGAGAGTAGAATTGTTTATTGGATGGTGATATTTACTATGAAAACAGTAAGTCTTGGTAATGAAGTGAGTACTTGGCTGCATATTGAAGTCTTTACCTCAATTGACTTTGAAGTTTATGAAGGTGAGTCCTGGTTCTTATACCTCCCACCCAATGTCATGGTAATTCAGTCATTATCTCTGAATCTTGGGTTTCTTAACATGGATGTAATAATTTTCTCCTGAATGGGTTGTGGTAAGGAGAAGCAGGATCATAGATGTAAAAAGTTTATTAGCACAGTGCTTGAAATATAAGTAGCCCTCAGCAATTGGTGATTCTTATTCAGATTACTGGTTGAGAGCCATCTAAGGTTCTATTCTGAGTTCAATTCCAGACAAGTTAGTCTGGCAGCAGTTGATGTTCTGGACACCAAGTTATCTTTGGGGTGAAAACTGTTCAGCCCCCTCTCCTTCTGTTCCTTCTGTCTGCTTTAATCTGTCGAGTTGATAGGCTGGTGAAAATTAGTCTTCAGAGAAGAGGCTTCTGTATATTTTAGTGTCCTGCTGGTGTCTTATGCATTAGCTAACCAAAACACAGCTGGTAAGTCTAATTTTAGGTTCCACAAGTCTAGTTGTCTTGTTTAGATTTTGTTTTACATTATGAACTATGGTATATTTTTATAGAAGCCAAGGGACTGTGGGGCAACTTACTCTTATATTTCTGGTTAGAAAACAACCTCTAGTAGGCAGTCATGGAGAGAGATATAAGGGCAAATCCATATAGTTCTCCCATTCTCTTTTCTGCACTTTGGGCCTTGTGAACCTGTATTAACTGGTAGATTCTGATCTACTAGTTTTGTGTGTAAGTAATTAAAAATGCTAACCTTTGTCTGAGGGTAATAAAATTAATAGAGACTAGGAATTTTTGGTCTGTTGTTAAATTTTCAGACTCTTTGAGATAAGAAGATCCTGTCATTTATTGAGTTGTTTGAGGCCAGGTACTCTGTGTGTGTGTGTGTGTGTGTGTGTGATTTCATTTGATCCTCAGTACAATTCAGTATTAAGTTTCAAAACCAATATCAAAGGGGTTGGGTTTTGCTGAGGGTCACCCAGCAAGTAAGTAGAAGTATTGGGATTTGAATTTAGGTCTGACATCAAAGCAGTCTTTCTATCATACCATTTTACTTGTACTCTTAATTATTTCCACTCACATTTAAGCTTTGTGAGTTGCACTAACATATCTTCTGACACTTATTCTCTATTAAGGTATTTTAAAAATAAGTATTTCAAAATATTCCTGCACAAAGTATTCCTATTTCTCTGAAGAATTCTTCCTAGACTGTCTATAGACTAGTTTTTTTTGTTATTTTGTTTTGTTTTTTGGTCAGTTGTAGGGATTAGGGTTTGAACTCAGGGCATGAGCTTTTTCACTCAAGGCTAGTACCCTACCACTTTGAACCACAGCGCTACTTCTGGTTTTCTGGTGGTTAATTGGAGATAAGAGTCTTATGGACTTTCCTGCCTGGACTGGCTTTGAACTGTGATCCTCAGATCTCAGCCTCCTGAGTAGCTAGGATTACAGGTGTGAGCCACCAGTACCCACATTACAGACTAGTTTTATAATAAACAAATGGCTTTTTTCAATTCTATTCAGCACTTCTCTAGCCTAGAACTTGATATTTATTACTCACTCTATACTTAACAATGATAATAGCAATGTTAACTAAAATTTAATGAGAAAAAATTAAATTTGCTACCTTCTGTGCTATAAACTTTCTGTACATTATTTCATTTAGTTTTTACACAGTCTTGAGGTAGAATATTAAGATATAAATTATTTGAAGTTAATGGAAGTTACTTTTTATCTTCATTCAATATATATTTAATGAAAGGTTGAAATTAATCAAGAGGAATATTCTTGACAATATGGAACCTAACATTGTTCTTTCAACAAAACAATAGTAAGCAAGTTAAATAATAAATAATATTTCAAATAATGGTAGAGGCTGTAAATAAACAAGCTAAGGAGGGAGATAGGGAGTGACTATGAAGAAGGAATGAGAGGAAGATTGTTCAAGCATATTAGAAGGACTGTTTTGAGATAATGACCTGGCTGTTAGAGATACCAGCATAGAGATATAGGGACATAGTAGTTCAAGTGGGTAGAGTAATGAGTGTCAAAGCCCTAAAATGAGATGAACTTAACAACATAGTAGATAGTACCTCCTGGAAATAACAACTGAGAGCAAGGTTGGGAGGTATTGAGGAATAGCTGAGGTCAAGTTACAAGTATGCCATGATATGGATTTTGGATTTTGAGTGGCCTTACACCAATTAAACAAGACAATGAATGATCTGATTTGTATTTCCTAGGACCTCACAAAGTGTCTTTGTGGTGACTGGACAATAGAATAGCAAGATTGGGAGTAGTACTGGTATTTGCTGTCCTTGAGGAGTAATGGAAATAGTGAAGAACAGTTGGTTATGGCATATATTTTACTTTGATTCAAAAGACCTGATAGTTTTCTCAGACCTAAGAATGATTTTGGTCTTGAGCAAGGTTGCCGGCATAGGGACTGGGTTTGAGTTGGCAATTGAAGTAATATGAAGAAGTTGGTAAAATCTTTCATTTGTGAGGTGGTGCTATTAAAATGTAGTTGTATTTCCTTTGCCAAAATGATTTTATTCTTTATGAAGATATCTATATTCTATCCTCAGGTCCTTTCCCACTCTGAACCTCCTGCCTCAACCTCCCAACTAACTGTTGAGATTATAGGCATGCATCACTATGCCTAGCTTGAGCTGATGTTTTTGTTTTTATTTTTGAGTCATGGTCTCAATACAAGGCCAGTGGGATAGGGAAAAACAAGCAAAACTACAAACAACCAGTATTATTCTGCACTCAGCATTTTTTTATTCTTTATTTTTATAAAATTCATTATTTAGGAGCCAGTTTAGGGTATTTATGTGGCTTACATTTACTTTCCTGTTAACTCATGAGTTTTCTTTTGTTATTACTGATATTAGACTAGAATGATGTATAAAAACAAAGTGACTGGTTGTCAAGAAAAGCTTCCTGTACTAATGCTTCTTTAGGGTAGTAACATCCTACATATTTTATTGCCCAGGGCCCATTTTCAAAGGATATTTACAATTGAATAAATTATTTCCTGTTTGGGGGTAGCTGGAATAACATTTTTTAGTTTGGGTCTGTTCTTGGGGCTTGAACTCAGGGCCTGCCTGAGCACTGTCTCTAAGCTTCTTTTGCCCAAGGCTGGTACTCTACCACTCCACAGACACAGTTCCACTTCTGGCTTTTTGGTGGTTAATTGGAGATAAGAATCTCACAGATTTTCCTGTCCAGGCTGGTTTCAAACCATGATTTTTAGATCTCAGTCTCCTGAGTTGCTAGGATTACAGCCATGAGCCATTAGTGCCTGGTTTTATTACAGATATCTTATGCCCTTTTGAAGAAAGATACTCTTACTTTCTTGATATTCTAGAATATGGAACTGTTGAAATAGGAAACTTAGAAAACATTTGAGAGTTGCTCCTCAGAGTAGGGACTTCAGTTGTCTACAAGGTAGGTAGGTAACATAAATGAGAAAAGCAAGACTATGTAACTGGAAAGAAAGAGAGAGGGAATGAGAGCTTGTTTTGTATAGAATGGGTAACTTCCATCTAATCAGCTGATTTCTGCTATGTGGGAATGTGAGCTTATCCTTCAAATTTTCAAAAAATAAACTAAAATATTTATTATGGTATCATATCTCCTGGTTTTTGAATGTTGGCAGCTCATTTAAAATTCCCAGTGTGATGTGTGGGATAACACTAGAAGCAAAAGAAAAGAGTTCTATAGGCTGTAGACTGAATTTGTAGCTTGTAACCTGGCTAGTTGTCTTCATGTAGATAGAGAGGAATAGAAACACGCACGCGCGCGCACACACACACACACACACACACACACACACACACACACACACACACACACACACACACACACACACACACGGTGGGGTGATAAGAAGAACTAAGCATACCACAATAGTTAGTGCATATTAAGTAGGAAAGTTGAGCTTTTTAGGCAGTCTGAGGAAAGGTAATGGCTATCTAGAAAATATCATGTGCATTGGAAGTTTTGTATATATTTGAGGATTTCAACCCATCTGAAATCTACAGAATACCAGATAAAGAACCCTCTGTCAGACTTGATGACTCATATTTGCAATATAAACAACCCCCACCTCCCTGCCCCCAGTATTCATAGGTAGGCAGACCGGTAGGAAAAGATATTTGAGCAGGAAGCCTAAGTTCTTTCCTACATCTGTTTTTCACTCTGCTTATCTTTCTGCCTGACTTTTTTTATTCTAAATCCTAGTTATGAAAGTAATGAGTTCATTGAACTAAATTTAAAATCTTTCTACTGTTATCTTTAATACTAGTTCCAGCAGTGATTGCTGATAGCTTTTGTAGTCTTTTACGTACATTATATATATATATATAATATATATATAATATATATATATATACACACACACACACACACATATCTCACCTATGGGAAATATGTACTATATGTACCATTTTGCAAGATTTAAAAAAAATCTACAATATATCTTGACATATATCAAGCTATATACAAATGTACTTTTTGTGTCATATTCCAGTCTGTTAATTCTATATTCATCCTACTATTGATAAATGCTTAGGGCATTTCCAGTTTTTCAGTATTATAAATAGTGTTATAAGTAGTATACATTTGCTTTTGACACATGTCTTTTTAGGCTGTAATAAATGAATGGAGTTTGAGTTAGCAGTCTCATGCTTGCGAGTCATACTTTCTACCACTAACCAACACTTTGAGCTCTTTGTTGAATCTGGTTATTTTGAGGAAGGTCTTTGTTTTTTCTATGGGTGTATGCCTGGGGTGTGATTCTCTTATTTTATAGCTGGGGTGACAGGAATATGCAATTGCACCCAATTTCTTCTATAAATACATAGTTTTTTTTAAACCAGTTTTGCTAGAGCTGCTTGGAATCATAATTCTGTTAATCTCAGCCTCTTGAATAGTTTGAATTATATATATGAGTCACCATGCCTGAGTCCTAGAGTTTCTTTATTTTATTTTATTTTTTTACATCACACAATATTTATTAGCATTCATTAGTAATAAAAGGGGGGAGTACAGTTTTCTGTGCCCATATATGCATACAGTATATCTTGATCAGATTGAGCCCTCCATCATTCCTCATCACCAATTTTCCCAGAACAATCTCAACGAGCTTCCAAATTCTATTTTTACCCAAGTACATAAAAGATTTTGACCACATTCACCCTCTGTTTTGATTTCTTTTCTTTATTTTATTTTATTATTATTATTATCTTTAAGTAGTTGTACACCAAGTTCCCATTCTACAAAACAGTATATGAGTACAAAGTATCTGACAACATTGTCACCCATCTCTCCTAACCATCCCTTCTCTCACTTTTTTCTTTAGTTGAGATTAGGTGATTACATAAATTTCACATATTTCACAGTATTGTGGAATAGTGATACTTAGTTAAAGTCACAAACCATTTTAACCTTCACAAAGCGAATTGTCATCATCATGGTCTATACAGTTTGTGAATTCTATGAGCTTTGACAATACAAGTTATTTTTTCCACATCAGGTGATGTTTACATTTCTTTCCTTTTGCTTAGTGTGGGCTGTTCCCACTTATTCTGTTCCTCCTCCTGGCTTCCCTCCATTGTGTTCATATATCTACCATGTATATGGTCAAGAACATGGAGTCACTTAGCAATGATATGTCAAAATGGGTGGCTGTCCTTTGTTTCTTGAGTCTTGTTACTTTGTCATATCTTCTTGTATTTTGGCTTTAGCATCCACATATCAGGGAGACCATGTGCCGTTTGTCTCTTTGTTCTTGGCTTACTTCACTTAAAATAATCTGCTCTAGTTCCATCCATTTCCCTGCAAATGTCATTATTTTGTCCTTTCTTATGGCTGCATAATATTTCATTGTATATAGGTACCACAATTTTTTGATCCACTCATCAGTAGTGGGTTCTAGAGTTTCTTAAGAGGAAACTAGATTTACTAGGTATGTGATTTCAAAATAGCATTTACATTTTATGTTTTCATTAGCAAGTAACATATTAAAATCCCAAATTCCTCAAGGCATTTGTTAATACTTGGTATTATCATGTTAAATTGTTTTTTCAGTCTGATGGGTAAGGAATGACTTTTTTTAAAAAAATGTATTAGTTATTTTACACTTTTATTATGTTCCTATCCTTTGCTAGGGTTTTTTTTGGGGGGGGGAAGGGATTATTTGACTTTTTTGTTCTGATTTATAGGAATTACATATGTATTTTTTTTCATGTCCTTGTGTGTGTATCTGTATGTATGCCAATCCTGGGCCTTGAACTCAGGGCCTGGGTGCTGTCTCTGAGCTGTTTTGCTCAAGGATAGAACTCTTACCACTTGAGTCACATCTCTACATCTAGATTTGGGGTGGTTAATTGGAGGTAAGTATCTCATGGACTTTCCTGTCCCAACTAGCTTTGAACCTCAATCCTCAAGATTGCAGCCTCCTAAGTAGTTAGGATTACAGGCATGTGCCACTAGCGCCTAGCTCACATATATTCTTTTTTTTTTTTGGGGGGGGGGTTCCGGTCGTGGGGACTAAACTTTGGGCCTGGGCACTGTCCCTCAGCTCTTCAGCTCAAGGCTAGTGCTCTACCACTTGAGCCACAGTGCCACTTCCAACTTTTTTCTTTTTGCTTATGTGGTGCTGAGGAATTGAACCCAGGGCCTTATGCATGCAAGGCAAGGGCTCTACCACTGAGCCACCTTCCCAGCCCATATTCTTGATGTTAATATATTGTTCAAATTATAAATTGCTGCTGGGACTTGTATTATGGCTAGAAATATGAAGGTTTTAGATTTAGTTCATAATACTCCTATTAGTTTCACAATTAAGATTGAGCATACAAAAATCATTTTTATTTAGATCTTTCTAATGCCGTTTTTTCCACTGACTAGCCCTATGATTTGGTCGACATCATTTGTCTTTCATAAAGCCATTTTTTCAATGGTAAGAACTCATTTTCTTTTTCTTTTTCTTTTTTTTTTTTTTAAACACTGTCTTTTATTATTGTGTTAATGTGAAATGCTAGTGAATGGGTGAATGCTGTGATATTTGGTTCCTCATTTGATTTCCACCAGCTGTTTTTTTCTTGCTTTAACGTGAAAATACGCTACTTTTAAATATATTGATATTGCAAAAATTTCAATGAAAGAGCATTTTTTTTTTTGGTCGGTCATGGGGCTTGAACTCTGGGTTTGGGCGCTGTCCCTCAGCTCTTCAGTTCAAGGCGAGCGCTCTACCACTTGAGCTACAGCGCCACTTCGGGTTTTCTGGTGGTTTATTGGAGATAGGAGTCTCATGGTCTCTCCTCTCTCCTGCCCGGGCTAGCTTTGAACCATGATCCTCAGATCTCAGCCTCTTGAGTAGCTAGGATTACAGGCGTGAGTCACCAGCGCCCGGCTTGAGAGAACATAAAGTGCTTTGGTGAGCACCTTCAGCTATAAGACATAGTATCCCTTTCCTTGGTTTTATTATGATTCATCCCTAGGACTGGCTATTGCAAAGCATTCTGCAGATTGATCAAATTGTGAGGGTGGGTATAACAACAATGTGCATTTCTTTATTCTGTATTCTCTTAGGGGAGGAAAGATATCTATAAACAAGGAATGCCTGTTTAAGCTGTGTTCTTGGGACATAGTAGTGCCAGGAGGTGACATACAGATATTAGTAGACTTCCCTTCTCCACTGGTCATGGTGCTTGCCCCAAGATTGGATCAAGATGTGTATAAGGTTAGAATTCCACTTCTCTGGAAACTCTTCTTTCCCACAAATAAAGGAACATGAGAGAGTTCAGTCTCCTGTGCTGACTACCTTTTGATTAAAGATTCCCTTAGCAAACAAATAATTAATTGAAATAGGATAGATATTACCTTGTAGTTTGGGGATACTGTGATATCACCCTTATACCCAAACAACTCCATGCCCTCTAATCCTGTGCTATACTTCCAGAGCCTGTAGACCCTCTTCTTGAGTTTGTCTGCCTGGTTCAATGGATGAAGTCATTGAATTCTTCCCCTGATATAATCCTAAGTCCCAGGAATGGTCAAAAGGAGGGTTTTAGAGTGGTTTTCTCCGAGTTGGGACACTCACTTGAACACCTGTATACAAGGACCCTTAGGTTCAGGACTTGAGTGTGGGAAAAAGCAGGAATTGAGGCTGAATTTGGGCCAGGATCCTCCACTTGGATTCTTGTAAGAGCTCTATAGCTGGCAGAGTCAGCTGACCCTTTGTCAAGCAAAGGTTCTTCTGGGAAGAAGTTTTGTTTACAAAAGCATTAGAGAATTTTCTTTTATTCACCACCCATTTGGAGGCTGAGGATAGCAGGTTCAATTATCCCAATTACTCTTCGAAAATAATTCTCAGGGAGTCAGGTGGGGAGATAGAATGGGTGAATTTCCTGAGGGGAAGCTAAAATGCGTCTATCTCCCTGTCTCTCCTGTGGGTAGTGATGCTTCTGATGCTTTGTGAAAAGGAGGAAGGATTCTGCTGATGATGCATTTTTATGAAGGAAGGCAAAGGGTTCCTTATCTGTCTGTATAAGGCACGTCTGCCTGCATGCAGGCTGTCTGCTGCTTAGGAATTCCTTCTGTGTTTTTGTTTCTTGACTGAAGATTTTAAGGCACAGTTTGTGCATTCCTTCCTGTTCTCTAGAGCCAAGGGGAAAGTCATAATACATGAGGGCTCTTGCTGAAGAGCTTAAAATGGGTGCTGGCAGCTGGGCTGTGGGGGAAGAGAGCTTTCCAGGGACAAATGACCTGATTGTTCAGCCAATGAGCAGCGGGTTAGAAGAATGATATCACCAGACAGGCTTTATTGTCTGATCATCTTGTAAAAAGCAGGATTGTGTCTGGCAGCTTAACCCTTTTGTAGATACTTGAGGTCTTACCCACACCCTAGTATGTGCCCTTTAGGTTACTTTTTCCAAACTCTGCTGTGAGACTACAGACTTAAATGAGTTCAGAAATTAAAAACATCATTAAAAAATTATTATAATTTAGAACTACAGCTAGAATGGGAATGTAATCTAAGCTGTGTTCAGAGAGCATATTTAAAGCAGATGTTAGTCATATGATATCAAACTTTTACCATATAGATTGGAGGAAAGAGAGGTTAGAAGGAAAAAGAATTTAACTTTAATCCATATAATGGGATCTTACAAAGCATTTCCTGTTTGGAGAAATTAAAAAATGGTTCTGAAAATTGTGAAACTATGTTATCACTGATCTAGAGGCTAAGTTTGAATTAGAGATATATATGGCATTTATTCTTATGCTAAGAATGGCAGTACTTTTTTATGCTTCCTTTTCCTCTGGTGAAAAGAATGGTTCTATCTATCCATACAATTGTTGAGATGAGAAAATAAACTAGCTCCGTGGCTTTAGAATACACATAGTATATTATCTCATTAGGGAAATCATGTCTTAAAATTCTGTGTTCAAGTTGTTTGTTCAATAGAGTTTTTACATGGTCTTGATAATGAGTGTAAGTGATACACAGATCCAAAAATGTAGCTCTTACCTTGGAATGTAAAACATCAAGAAGGAAACAGACAATAAAATTTTCTTAAATTTCTCTGCTTTGTGGTATAGGCTCTTGTTCTAAACATCTTGACATTTATTAACTTAGTTTTACTACAACCCCATGACATAGGTACTATTAATGTTAGCGCCATATAAATTAAAGAAATAAATAGATAAGGGGATTTATAGACTTGTCTAAAGTCACACAACTAATGATAAATATTTGAATCCAAGTAGCAGAACTCTGCAGTCTACTATAAGTCTGTGCTGATCTGTACAGTGTCACTAGCTACATGTGGCTTTGGAGTACTTGAAATCTGGATTGAATTGGGCTGAAAGTGTAAAAATACCAGATTTCAAGCTAGGCACTGGTGGCTTAGCCTGTAATCGAGCTACTGAGGAGGCTGAGATCTGAGGATCATGGTTCAAAACAAAGCCAGCCCAGGCCGGAAAGTCCATGAAACTCTTAGCTCCAATAAACTACCAGAAAACTGAAAGTGGTGCTCTGTGACTCAAGATAGAGCTGAAGAGCTGAGAGACAGCACTTAGGCCTAGAGTTCAAACTCCACAACTGACCAAAACTAAAAAATACTAGATTTCAAAGACCTAGTATGAAAACCACACACACATAGAAACACACATACATACACAGACACATAGTTTTCAGGTATATATATATATATATGTATATGTATATACGTACAAATATACACTGTATACATATGTATATATGTATATATATATATAAAACACTATTGAAACTGTGGGAAATAATGTTTTAGATTTACTATAAAATACATTAAAATTGAATTCACTTTTATTGTAGCTACTATAATAAAAGTTTAATTGTAGGCTTGTTATTGGAGGGCTTGTTATTTTTGGACTGTACTGTACTGAATCATTACACTGCAATAATAACAACAACAATAGATGACATTTGGAACACTTGTGTGCCATATACTGTATTGCTACTTCTACAAAGACTATTTCAATTAAGCCTTTATAATAACCTGTGTATTATCCCTGTTTTGTAGAAGAGATTCTGAGAATTTTTGTAATTTTCTCTTAGTTATTAGTTAATGACAAACTCAAATTTGAAATGTTATCTTAATCAAAAACCTAGTGCTTTTATCTGGGCATAGTGGCACACACTTGTAGTTCTAGCACTAAGGCAGGAGTATCAGGAGTTCAAGATCACCATGCACTACAGTGTGAGTTCAGCCTAGAAGATATATAGCAAGACCCTGCTTTAACACACAGACACACAGACAGACAGATAAGACACACACACACACACACACACACACACAAATATACATGCACACACATGCGTGGGCTAAGGGTAGGAGGGAGGAGAGGAGAAAAAAAAGACATGATGATTCATGCCTGTGAATTCCAGCCATACTTGGGTGTGTGTGTGTGTGTGTGTGTGTGTGTGTGTGTGTGTGTAAGGAAGATGGCTATCAGAGACCATACTACCCAAGCCAGAGCACAAGACTATCTGAAAGATAAACTAAAAGCAAAAGGACTGAGGCAGAGCACTAGCAAATGTGAGGCCCTGAGTTCAATTGCTAGCACTGCCAACAAACAACAGAAAACACTGTGCTTACCAGCACACTGTAATTCCATCTTTATTTAAATGTAAGGATGTTTTGTTTTTACTTTTATAAGAAAATTTAATATTGCATATTTCTGTATTGGACACATAAAACTTCAAAATAAAAATCAGTAGGCCATATGATGGAAATCTCTCTTGTTAGGGCCTCAGGCCTCAGTGAACAGCAGCAAGAGCAATGTTGAGTCTGGAATGAAATAGTGAATCAGCCTTTACAAATTGCATTTAATTTTCATTCCAGTAGTTCTCTCAGGTCACTTGGCAATTTATGCCCTGACCCTCTTTGTCCATAGAGAAGGAAAGGAGTAGCAGAGCAGCTCTCTTTAGTGGTTAAGATTTCTTAGCTGGTAAGAAAGAAAAATTGCTTTTCGCCCCACTGTTCTCTCAAATACAAACATAAACAGTATTTTTTTTTATTGTGAAAATACTGTACAGAGGGGTTACAATTACATGAGCAAGATAATGAGTGAATTTCTTATCAAGCATTGTTGCCTCCTCCGTTGTTTCCCCTTCCCATCCCTTTCCATCCTCCCCCCCAACCCCCTCTCCTCCCGCCAAAGTTGTGAAGTTCATTTTTCGATATAACATCTTGTACATCTCATTGTTGTAATGGGTCCACCTGTATCCCTATTTAAACAATTTGTTTTTTTCTTTCCCCTCCACAAATTAAACCAACATCAAATACAGTGAAAACAGGGGTTATACCATGGGGGAGGGACATACAAAGCAACAAAGAAATCTCTTATAAATATGTTAGAAAAGACATAAACAGTATTTGAGAGAGCAACAATATGCTATCTAATGACCCTTGACTTTTCTTTCTCCTAGAGCAAAGACTCTGGCGGACTGAAGGCGGCTATGATAGAGTTGGTGGAAAGGTTAAAGTTCAAGAGCTCAGACCCTAAAGTAAGTATTGTTTGGGAATTGATTGGGTCTTGGCACCCAAATGTTTTGTTCTACTTGAGCTAAGTTTGAGGAGTGTTAATGCTCATCTCTCTGAACTTTGCATTAAGATCTAATAGCCTGCCCATTAAAAATGTTCTAATATGCCTGGAGATAAGTCATTTATTTTTCCCCCTTCTCTATTTTATGACTTACAACTCATAATCAGTAATTGTTTTCCCTGAACTGCAGAGAAGTACATTTTTAATCTGTCTTTACCAGGCCTTTGAGACTTCTGTCCTCTGTCCCTATTAAATATAGCCAAAGGCATCTGGATACTGATCAGCATAATACTAGACACTAGACCTGGATCTAGATCCATCCAGTTGGTGTTCATTACTAATGTCTTGCTTCTCCCCCATCTTGTAAGAGCCAGCTGCTCCTGAATATTATTTTGTCCTCATCACCTGGGACCGGGAATCTGTTCTAGGAAGTGGTTTGGCTTCTTTATTTTACAGGATGTTGGGGCTGGAGGGTGGATATTCTGGGAGGTGCCATACCGGGGTGGAGTGGAGGTAGACTGGGTAACTGCCAGAGGAGTCATGACTAATTTGTTTCTCCTTCCTACAGTGGCATTTATCATGTCACTACTGGTATTGAGACCAACAAGCTCTGCTTGAAATGCAAAGCCTCTTAAAATTAGGGTGGGAAAATAGCATGATTTTATTTTACTTTGTTTCTTTCCCCTTTGCCAAATTTGTATAGGGGAATAGGGAATAGCATTTCTTGAGTACCTTAGAGCCAAGGCCTGTACATAATTATGATAAATACAAAATAATAAACTATGAGCTATAAATATAAAATAATAAATACAAAATAATAAAATTTTAGCCATTTTGTATACTAAAATTTTTTTGTTGTAAAGGTATGTGTAGAGGGTTACAGTTACATAAGTCAGATAATAAGTACATTTCTTTTTAAATAGTATGACCTCTTTACTCATTTTCTCCCAATTTTTTCCTTCCCAATCCTCCTCCTCCACACGTTGTATAGTTTATTTTCAACATAGTGTCTGTCAGTGCTGTCTTAGTTAACTCTTTGTCCCACCATTTCAGTGCTCACCCTTATCCTCCCCAAAACAGATAACTTACATATGAGAAAATAAGTACAGAAATAAAAAGCAGCCTCCTTTGGTCTCACTGTGTGAATGTTTAGGGTCCTGTTTAATTTATCATGTCCAAGTATAACTTTTTGTCTTTTGCCATCCATTGTGTTTACTTGTAGATTTATAGGTACTTTCTAGTTACAATAAATGAGGGAAAACATGCAACCTGAGTTTCTTTGAGTCTGACTTACTTAATATAGTTTTTTCTTTCACTTTCTTTACAAATGGTACAGTATAATTGTTTCTGATGGAATTCCATTGTGTATATATACCACATTTTCTTGATCTGTTCATCCACGGTGGGGCATCTGGGTTGATTCCATATTGCGGCTATGGCAAACAATACTGTAATGAACATGGTTGTATTGGTAGCTTTAGTGTGGCCCTGATTCATGGTCAATTGGATAAATGCCCAGGAATGGAATTACTGGGTCATAGGGAAGCTCTATGTTTAGTCTTTTGAGGATCCTGCATACCGCTTTCCAGAATGATTGAACAATTTAACATTCTCACCAACAGTGTAGTAGTGTTCCCCTTTGGCCACATCCCTACCAGCATCTGTTATTGTTTGTTTTCTTAATAATGGCCATTCTAACTGGTGGAATCTCATTGTTTTGATTTACATTTCTTTTATGGATAGAGATGTTGGACATTTCTTCATTTGTCTATTAATTTCGGCCATTTTAAATGTATAGTTAGGCAGCCATCAACACTATCTCTAGTATGTTTTCATTATCCCAGACTAAAGCTCTACCTGTTAAACATGAATTCTTCATTCTTCCTTCTCTTAACATGCTTTTAGTTATTGCACAAACCTTATAGTTTATTATTTCTGTTTTTGCTAATGTTATTTACTCCAAATTTGATATATTGTGGAGATGGGATTCAAACACTGACTCCTTACTCTTTGTTTGGTGTCATTCTGTAAACCAAGAACTGGGTAGCATCTTCTTTCTACTATGTAATCCAACTGTGCCTTGGTTTCTTGTGCTGAAACACTACCTGAAGCTGAGCCATAGATAGTGACAGGCTTCTCCAAAGTTAGCTTTAGCCACTAATCTACAAAATAATTTTTGTTTTGAATGACATTGATAATATTTCTCTTTCCTCTCAGGTAATTAGGATTTCAGCTAGAGTATCTTGACTAAGAGAAAAAATAATGTAAACTTTATCAACTCTCCTAGCTCACAGTAGGAGGATCCCTGGTAAAATTTTAAGTAGTTTTTCCTTTAGTGAAGATGAACCAATAATTATCAAAGGTTATTGAAATCTTTCTTAGAAGTTTCTTTCATTTCTGGGGTAACAGCTAAGCCAAAGCAAACAACTGTTTCCAGTTTTGCCACACCTGTGGTTGTAATTGTTATAGTAAGGAGGGAGCCATGATACAGGTAAAGTGCTTTTGGCTTCCTTTGTAAACACAAATAGTGCTTTTTGATGACAAATAAGGATTGAGTGGAACCAGGAGAAAAAAAAAATCCATGGAAGGCTCATGGTTCCCCTGATGTACCAGAAACTAAAAGATAGTTGTAGAACCTGATGTGAGCATGAGTATTGTATGTACACACTCGGCACCTTTTAGGACCCTTCATAGCCACATGAATTTGCTGTGGATATTTGGAGCCAGGTTCAAAAAAAGGTGAACATTATTGCAGAATGACTGCCAGCTCAGGACTATGAAAATTAGGCCACTTAAATATATGATTTCTGTTATAAAATTTTCTGGTGTCCTCCAGAAGAACACTTTTCATTCTGTTCTGTTTTTCTGCAGTACCCTACCATCCCCTTTTGAGTTGGCCTATTTAAGAAGGACAGAATCTCCCAGACTTTATTACCTATTATTTCCTGGCACAGCTACTTTACATAGGAACACTGATTGAATCATGGAGGACTGAACACTATCTATGCCTCACTTCCTCTCGAGTTCCCTAAAGCAACACAAAGCTTGATTAGTGTGGACACGAAGATTACTAGAGACTTTGTTAATTTTTAACTGTGAGTTTTGTCAAAGAACAGTGGAAGAGGACTATATTAACTTTTTTTTCTTTTCTTTCTTTTTTTTTTTTGGGGGGTTCAGTCGTGGGGCTTGAACTCTGGGCCTGGGCGCTGTTCCTCAGCTCTTCAGCTCAAGGCTAGTGCTCTACCACTTGAGCCACAGCGCCACTTCCGGCATTTTTTCTTTTTGCTTATGTGGTGCTGGGGAATCGAACCCAGGGCCTCAGGCATGCAAGGCAAGCACTCTACCACTGAGCCACCTTCCCAGTTCTATCTTAACTTTTTACAATTGTATAATAATGTTTAGATTAAAAATACAGATTATCATAAGAAAACATTAAATTCTCCCAGTTAAACGTTAGTAGTTTGATGTATAGTCCTGTAGAAATTTTTCTATTTTTAAAATTTTGTACAAAAAAACTTAGGCATGCCTTTAATTTTGAAATTTCTTTTTGTTATGTAGAATATTCTAGACATTCTTCTGTTTGAAAAGAGAGTTAATTCTTCTAATGCTTCATTTTGTCCATAACATTTGTTGGATGTCTTTCCTTCTGGACCAGTGGTTCTTAAAATTTAGAGTGTATTAAAATCACCCAGAGGATGATCCCATTCCCGGAGTTTTTATTCACTTTATCTGGATTGACAAGAAAATATTCATTTCTGTCCTAGTCTCAGGCAGTGCTGGTCATGGTTCAGGGGATGTACTTTGAGAAGTACTGTGCTGGACTGTGGCTGCTTTCCTCTATTCTTGTTTTGATGTTTTTATTCCTTTCAGCAAATAGAAGAACACCTAGAATTAAGACTAAATGATTTCAACTTTAAAAAGAAAATGAGATGCATAGAAATCTAGGCTTAGGAAATGAATAATTTGAACAGAGGTAGATAGATTAGAAAATCAGCTTAATCTGCCCAACAGGACAGGATTGCTTTAAACTGTTAGTTCCAAAAGATACACACACACACACACACACACACACACACACACACACACACGTGTGTGTGTGTGTGTGTGTGTGTGTGTAGCCTGTCATACATGCAAATGTACAATAGCCTGTCATTCCTTGCAGTGCTATCCTTCATGGATTATTTATCCTTTATACTGTTCTTTCGAATCCCTTCTCTGGGATTCTTCAGCCACAACTGCTAGGACTAGGGATTGAATAGCCTTTTCTAACCGAAATGTAAGGAGATGGCAAAGGCATCATAACTCCCAAGAGCATTTAGCTATGGGTAAAATTTAAAACTTAAGTAAGTACTTCAGCAGTTGGACCTCATTATAGAAGATAGTAGTTGGGGAAAATATTCATGCTTTCACTAGTCTTCTGTAAGATCTGAGGTGAAAACAACCCTAGGATCAAATGTGGTCCCTTTCGTCCTTAGAGAAGATACTTAGGCAAAATGAGGAAGAGAAATAAGCTCTTTCCCCTTCTTCCTCATTCATTTGCCTTTATCAGCACAGAACAATACAGCTTTACTCTTCCTCCTCTCAAGTGTAATAGTAATAATGTGCTTTTGTAATTTTCTTCAGTAGCCTTCAGAGTGCTTAGTGTGTTCGATGTATATGCATTTGTGCTAGTACAGGGGCTTGAACCTAAGACTTCGTGTTCGCAGCTTGTTTGCTCATAGTTGGCGCTCTACCACTTGAGCTATACCTCCAGTCCAGCCTTTTAGCTATTATATTGGAGGTAGTCTTGTGGACTTTGCTGTCTGATCTGGCTTTAAACTATGATCCTCAGCCTTTTAGGATTGCAGGTGTGACCCACTGATGACCACCTGAATAAACACAAACCAATAAGAGTAACCCAAACAAGTTTATTTTCATATATAACCCAGTTGTCCAGGAAAAAGTGAATAAGTCCTAAAGTGGTGCCTTGAATCCAATACCATTATAGGAGATGTTCACAACAGCTTGATAAACAAATATATTATGCATATTTACATGGTACCTTCTGCAAGTATCTAGAAATTTTGAGTTGTTATTCTCTTTTTGAATAGAGAGGAAGATACCCTTGCAGGTAGCGATTTCCTATGTAGATTGTAAATTTCTCTTAGAAAAGGATTATTTTCTTGCTTAAAGTAACTAGATCATCAAGTGTTTGAACACTAGCATTGCAAGTGCTATGCCCTGAGTTCAAACCCCAGTACTGCCAAATATATATCCAAACAATCCCCCAATGAAATGTATCTTGAGGTAGCATATTTTGGTCTCTTTATAATCATATTGTGGTATTACATCTTGAATCCCATAAATCAGTGAAAGAATTTATATGTGTTCTGATTCCACTTACATGAAATGCCCAGAGTAGACAAATTTATAGATATAAAAGTAGACTCAAGGCTGTCTAGTACTGAGGGGAAAGGCATGGCACTTCTTTTGGAGATGATGAAAATACTCCAAAATTGATGATAGTGATGGTTACATCACTCTGTGAGTATACTAACCACAAAATTGTACACTTTAAATGGATGAATTATAAGATATGTGAATTACATCTCAATAAAGCTCTTGAGAAAAAGAAAGAAATTACTGCCTGAATCACTTTTCTTCACCCTTCATTTGATATGTCAGTAGTGAATAATGGTTCTTTTTTTTCTTTTCCCCTTCTAAATGGGGGTCAGAAATCTGACATTCTGTCAGAAATCTCTAGCAGGAAGAGGCAGTGCATAGCAGATTTTAAGAAGCTCAGGCTCTAGAATTCATTCCCTTGCCCAGCATTGATTGCTATGCAACTGTAGGCAAATCCTGTGTCGGGTGCCTTCATTTCTCAGGTGTTTTGTTGTTTCACCTTTAAAATAGGGGTTTAGAGTACATGTTTCATAGGTTTTAGGGGAAATTATATTAGATAATTCATTTTGCATGATTATAAGAACTTAGTATAATATCCTCTAAGTGATGATTGTGGTTAGCCTTCTCCTGAGAACCCCAGTACTTTCAGCGAGACCATCCAAGCCTTACTGTTAAAAAAAGAACCACTTATTACAAAAAAGCTATATGCTATACTTTTTATACTTTTATATTTTTAACACTTTTTCAAGATTAGTACCAAAGATTGCAGGTTTTAAAGGGCCATTGATACTTTCAGTGATAAGGACATGAAAATAAATGAAGTTTAAGCCTCACCATTAGGATTTCAAGCAGGCTTGTCCTGTGGGCCTGGCCTGGGTGCAAAGTTACTGACTTTAGATCAGCATAGCTCTGTTTCTTATGCAAGTTAAGGCATATATATCTACCCTGGTAATGTGCAGCTGATATCTGTGTATTCCCAATAGAAGCAATCAGGCTTATTGTTTTTTTGTTTTGTTTTGTTTTGTTTTGGTCCGGTCATGGGGCCTTGAACTCTGGGCCTGGGCGCTGTCCCTCAGCTCTTCAGCTCAAGGCTAGTGCTCTATCACTCGAGCCACAGCGCCATAGCGCCACTTCCGGCTTTTTCCTTATGTGGTGCTGAGGAATCGAACCCAGGGCCTCAGGCATGCAAGGCAGGCGCTCTACCACTGAATCACCTTCCCAGCCCTAATCAAGCTTATTGTTATAGAGCAAATCTCTAGTTAACAAAACTGCCTAATACCAAATAAAAAGAAAAAGAAGACAGATTTAAGAGACACATTATGAGATAGATACCCACTCTAAGTAAATGTCACTGCAATTGTTTATTTTCTTCATACTATTTCTTTTCCTTTCCCTTTCCCTTCCAACTTTACCCTTTGACTCTTCTCTTATTGGAGTTCCAAGTTCCAAGGTCCTAACTGAACCACTACAAGTATTTTCTATAGTCATTAAAGCTAAGTGAGACAAAGCTTTTGAATCACCTAGAACATTGTTAGAAAGAAAAAGGATTGAGTATTGAATAGCTTAATAAAATTAACCCATTGTGATGTCTTTTTCCTTCTGCTCCAGCTCTTCCCTGCACTGGCAGGAAGTTTGATAATGTACTCTACAGAAAGGTTCCAAAGTTGATTATGTGTCTAACTTAGAAAGCTGGGTAGAGATGTCAGGACTCCCTCATAGCAGCCATGCTTCATGTTTTCAGTGCTGAATTGTATTTGACATTTAATTTAGGAGCCTAGACATAAAACTTTACTGTGATAATGGTGATAAAACCAGCTAGATTTCTAAGGGCCTAACTTCCCTCCTGCTATCCATCTCTATACTCTTTACTCTTAAACCTCCCATTCAGCTAGGAAATAAAAGCTAAAGTACTCAACAAAGAAGCATTTTCTTTAATATTTTAAGGATAAATCTTCATAATGCAACTCTTACTCTACTATAGGGTTCCACATAGATGTTTATATGAAAATGGAAACTTTGAAAATGGACGTTTCTGTCTTGAATTTAGCCACAGGCCAGAATTAAACAGATTTCTGTAGCTTGAAGAAATAGCCTTGAACCCAAGGATCCAATTGATGATCATCCCTTGTTGTATGGCTTTTATTTCTGAAACACATGAAATCTATTCTGTAATACCTCTTCAATTCCTGATTCAGCCCAATTAGTTTGACATTTTAACCCTCAATTTTCAGGGGAATAAACAGAAATTGAAGTGACTTGTGCAAGGTCACAGTTTATGTTTCCTTTTTATGATTTCTATATAGAATATTAGTAGCTGTAGAATATTATTAGTTTTTACCTATTGAAGATGGATTGGGAACAACACACCATTAGGGTAGAGCTTGTTCTGACTCTCAAGGCAAATATGTTGAGCATGACATGCTTTCCTTTGTTTTAATGGTGAAGGGAACAAATATTGGAGTTTGATTATCTGAGTCTACATAGTAGCGCTTAACTACTTTCATCACCTAATGTAGCTGAACCCTTCATTTCATCTGTAAAGTAGTAAATAGTACTAACCATGCTATATTTTATTAATGAGCACCCTGAAAATGGAAACTAATTTTTCAGTACTATATATTGAATCCAGGGCTTTGAATATATTAGGCAAACACTCTACTATTGAGCTACATTCTCAGGATCCCAAGTAGAATCAATTTTTCTTTCCTTCCTTCCTTCTTTCTTTCTCTCTCTTTTTTCTTTCTTTTTCTTTCTTTCTTTCTTTCCCTGTCTTTCTTTCTCTCTTTCTCTGTCTTTCTTTCTCTCTTTTTCTTTCTCTTTCTCTCTTCCCCTCTCTCCCTCCCTCCCTCCCTCCCTCTCTCTCTCTCTCTCTTTCTTTCTTTCTTTTTCTTCCTTCCTTCCTTCCTTCCTTCCTTTCTTTCTTTCTTTCTTTCTTTTCTTCACAAGGCTAGGACTCTACCACTTTGAGCCACAACTCCACTTCTGATTTTTAGGTGGTTAATTGGAGATAAGAGTTTCACTGCCTTTCCTGCCTGGGCTAGCTTTGAACTGCAATCCCCACATCTCAGTCTCTTGAGTAGCAAGGGTTACAGACATGCCCAGCCCAAATAGAACATTTTGAGGAGACAAAAAAAAATAATAATAATTATTTGGCATCACAGCCTTTGTGACCCTGAGAAGTTGGGGGTTTTTTTGTTTGTTTGTTCATTTGTTGTTTTTGATGCTGTTCCTGAGACTTGAATTCAGGGCCTGGGTACTATATCTGAGCTTCTTTTGCTCAAGGCTAGTGCTATACCACTAAGCTACAGCTCCACTTTTGGCTTTTTTTTGGTATTTAGTGGAGATAAGAGTTTCACAGACTTTCCTCTCCAGGCTGACTTCGAACTGTGATCCTCAGATCTCAGCCTCCTGAGTAGCTTGGATTGAAGGCATGAGCCACCAGTGCCTAGCTTAATGTGAAAAGTTTTCTTTTTTTTTAAGCAACTGAGCAAGTAAACACTGTGGTTCTTGGATAAGCAAGGTGCTAGGTTCCCCAAGAGGAAAGAGTTAGGTTTTTGTCTGCCCAGGAAAGAAAATATTAATTAAGTTGTGTGCTTGAGGAGACTGCTGTGCTCATATGCTATGTGTAAGTAGTAAGGAATAGAATGTAATTCAACTTTCATGTAAACTCAGTCTCTGTTATTGAAGTAGTAAGCTGTATCTAAGATGATGCTCACTGCCATTTTATCAAACTGGAAGAGGTGGCTAATGCTACCTGACAGCTTATCACTGTTTATTGGAACTGAGAAAGGAGCTTCTCTATTGAAATCCTCACTCTCAGTGCCTGGGGTATATAAGAAAGGCTTTCCTGGTACTTTTTGGAAATTAAAAGCTGAACTTTTTAAGAGGCTTGTTAGGAGCTCTTTGTGAGAACTCAATAAGTACTGTATGGTAGCACACAATAGTGGTTCAGTTACTACTATCTCTCATCAGCAGAACAGTTCAGCTGATGCTCCTGTGTGCTTGAAGAGTACATACAGTTTTTTCCCATATATTTTATGTAAATAGTACCATTATTTTATATAAAGTTCATATTGCTATTTTACAAATGAAGAAACTCTGACATATACTTCAGAAGTATAGCGTTAGCAGGGCCAGTCCAGAACATTCCTTCTACCACATCTAGTTCCATAAGTTTTGCCATTATTTGCTCTTTTCAAAGAAGACCCTGAAACGAGGTAAGGGTTCCCTCCACAGCATCTTTTGTATGCAGTCCTGATGGCATACACCTGTTTTGGTGTTACAGTATACAGATAACAGTAGTTTCACAGGGAAAGCATTCAGGAAAAGAACTGGAATGGAACTTGAGAGATGAGTATTGTTTTAAAATTTTCTTTGTCTTCAGCAGGTTGAATAGGCCTCCTTTGTGGGTTCAAATGTACCAGGCTTAAAAATAGTATAAATTCTGTATTTTTCCTCCTCAAACTTTCTGTGTCACCTTCCACCTCCTACTTCCTACACAGTATCTCCTGAAGCAGAAGCCATCTTTCTAGTTTATGCCTTGTTCCTTTTTCACATTGAAAAGAAGTAGAAAAACATGATGGATAGAAGCTTGCACTTTTGTTCTTGGTTGTTATAGAGATACAGTTATTGAATGTCTCTGGGGACTCATTCTTACACTTTTACACTTCTATACTGCAGGTCACTTAGAATTTTTTTCTGTTTACTCAGAAGTAGTACTCAGGAATTTGTGATTGCTTTCTTTATTGCTACCTTATAGTCAGGCAAAGAGCAAAGTATCTTAAGAACAAGCAGTAGTACCAAGTCATAGTGAACCCAACTGGCACATCCAGTTTGTACTATGTCACTGGGTTACATATCATGTCAGGGCCTGAAAGTCAAAGTAGCTGACAGCTTGAACAAGCAGCCTTGGGAGCAGGAAGGAAGGGTGCTGGCAGCAATGTCACAACCATAGTGGTTGAAACTTCCATCTCACTCATCAGACAGTTGTGACTGTCTCTCAGGTAACTGGAGTACACACTTGCTATTCACCTCACAACTGATTAACAGACTCAATTCAAGTGCTTATCAGATCCTTTCAAGTACAAAGCCTCTAAGAAGTACAGTCCTATGTGTGAATACAGATGTATATACATGGGCATGTATTTTTATATTTGTATGTTTAGGAGAGAAAGTTGTAAAGGGAAGGAAATTCAAAAGAAGCATAGGGTCATATGATGAAGCTGTTAAAGAATATAATATTGGGGCTCAAGTACTGAAATTTATAGTCTCGGGGAGGAATATTCAGGCAGAAATAGAGGAAGAATGGACTTGTCTGACTGAAACTTGGGGTACGTATCTGACTAATAATCCTGTGGGTCAAAGTACAAGCCAAAGCCAGACACTGATGGTTTACAGTTATAATCCTGCCTACTCTAAATGCTGAGATCTGAGGATTGTGGTTTGAAGCTAGCCTGGACAGGAAAGTCCTGAGATCCTTATCTCCAATTAACATCAAAAAGCAATAAGTAGAAATGTGGTATTCTACCTCAAGTGGTAGCCTTGAGCAAAAAACCTCAGAGACAGCACTGAGGCTGAGTTCAAGTCCCAGGACTGGTACACGCATATGCATATGCATGTGCATGTGTATGCATGCACGCACGCACACACACACACACACACACACACAAGTGCAAACCAGATTAAAGCTAAGGTGTAACTGCTAAAGAGGAGGGCTTAAAAAGGGGTGTGCAGCCACTGTGTGAAAGGCCAAAGGTCAAAGATCAAACAGCCAAGAATTCAGGACCAAGTAGAGAGAAGGTAGGGGGAAAAAAAAAACTCAGAAAAATCCCCCCAAATTAGTTAGATACTATAACATGATCCTAACCAATTTCTTCAAATCACTCAGAATCTCTTTGTGATTTAGACTTTTTTCAGCACTTTAGTGGTATAGGAGAGAGTATGACCAGCTTAAAGGGCCTAGACAGGGTGGGCAGTAAGGCTAAAATGTAGCATTGAATAATGATTCTAGATGTTGAATAGGGAATAATAATAGAAGAATGTGAAGAAAATAATGAATTTCATAGATATAGAAGAACATTTCTTCATCAGTCAGATTAGTAGGGGGTTAGATGTGGCATAGCTTGTGCCTTTTACTTAGAATATGTTGCTTGCTGTTATATGCAAGGCCCCAGGCAACCTCTGTCTACATAGCAAATCAAGACATCCGAAGGGAGAAAATAAAATTGATTATAGAGTTTGTAGCCTGGATGACCGTGAATGTCATTAATTGGAGCAAGGGAAGCATGCCAATGTTTGGAGGGAAAATGTAGGAGAATATTACATTTAGAAAGCAGACTATATAATCAAACTATGCAAGTTCAGACTCTAGTCTGCTACTTAGTATGTGGGAGCAAATTTCATCCCTAATTTCAGTTTCTTTACCAGTAAAATGAAGAATAGTACCTAATATGAGAGGCACTGAAAAAAGGCAATAAGCAGGAGGGGATGAAGATTCAGTTTGATATTTGATGGCTTAGACAGTAAGAAAGTACCCAGGTGGAGATGTGCATAAGCAGAGAGAAACTTCAGACTGGTTTTCTGGAGAGAAAAATCAGGCAAAAGGGCTATTACCCAAGAAGTATAATAGTTACATTCCAAGATGGATAAAATTGCTAAGAAAGATAGTGTAGAGCAGTGTTTCTTAGAGGAAAGTGATTTTGTGCCCAGTAATGTCTGTCTTGCTGGGACTCGGTTGTCACAACTGAGGAGGAGAGATTGCTACTGTTAAAGGCCAGAGATGCTGCTGGACCTCATACAGTAGTACATTGATATTCCCTCACAACAAAGAATTCTTGGTTCCAATGTAAATAGGGTCAGGGTTGAAAAACTAATGTTGAGTATTTTCTCAATCTAGAGTTACCTGGGGAGTGTTATAGAATTACAGCAAGAAGGTTGTTAACCAGGGATCTAAAGAAGTCAAGCAACCGTAGGAAGAGGGAATTGAAAGAATTAAGGGTATCAGCAGTGCTGTTACAGATGAGTCAGAAGTAAAATCAGATGGAGTTAGTAACTACTACATTCCTTAGTGGTGGAGGTGCCTGGGCAGCAGGCATATGGGACTTGATAAAAGCTTAAAGGTATGAGGAAAGATGACCACTTCAAAGTGCAACATTGTCTAAGGAATAAGGTAGGGGATATTCCATGTTTTTCTTTATTTTTTGTTTTTATGGGGGGGCTGATAAATACAGATTATTTTTGACATGAAAGATATATATTTTTAAATTTTAATTTTTTTAACTTTGAAAGGTAGTACAAGGGGATTACAATTTAGCATGTCCATTTAAGTGTCCAGTGCTTCTTATTTAGAGTTATTCTTTCCATCACTATCCTTCATCCTGCCTGTTTCCTCCCCTCTAAATTCCTATTTCCCATTTCCTCTTTCACATGTGTACATGGAGTCTTCTTGGTGTATCTGTCCCCCATTCCCATTTTCATTCTTGCTATTATTTATTATTACTAAGTATTACCCTTTCCTATTTTTTATTTTTGTCATAGCACTCTAACATCTGCTAAGTTAGATTCTAGACCCTTGATTCCTCCCTCTTGTTTTGACAACAAATGTGACTATAGGCAAATCTAGATTGGTGAACTATTGCTTTGTCTTAGAATTTATGCAGTTGCCAGGTGCACATGGCTCACACTTGTAATCCTAGCTACCCAAGAAGCTGAAGTTTGAGAATAGTGGTTTGAAGAAAGTCCATGAGATTCTTATCTCCAATTAACCGCAAGGTGTTACTGTGACTCAAAGTGGTGGAATGCTAGCCTTGAGTGAAAAATCTCAGGGATGAGGCCTAGGCCCTGAGTTCAAGCCCTATGACTGACCATCCCCCCCCCCAAAAAAAAGAATTTATACAGTTATATTTTTTTAGAGAAAAGGGATCCAAGTTTGGTTTTCATGTTTTTTCCTCCTAAAAATGAACAAATAAATGAAACCCTGAAAAATTCATTGTCTTACCCAAAGTTAGGTAGCATATCATTTGCAAAAGTCAAAACTAGCTGACTTTCAGGGTCTCTGATATCCCGTCCTGGGTGCTTTCCTCAGTGCCGAGTGGCTTATCATTATCATTGGTTTAATCCTGGTTCTCAGAGGCTCAGTTTCCTTTTGAGAAGCAGGATGTGATAAAGAGTGGTTGTCAGAGGACTGCCTGAGTTTAATCTTTGCTTATTGCTGACCAGCTATGTAACACTGGGCAGTAACATAACCACCATATTTTTGTTTTCTCCTAACATAAAATGAACTGTTCTTGCCTGCCTGAGCATTAAATGAGAACATACCCTAACCATGGTAGATCTTACTATTGTTTTCATTTTTCATTATTCCTAATGCTATTCTACTTAGCTTCCCATTTGCAGGCTTGGGCCTTGGTCATACTGTACCTTAGAGATACAGTAGTGTCTGTGGCAAACATCTTTATCTATTTAGTAAGTGACTTGAATTGTGAAGTCACCTACTTTTGAGAAATATGTGGCTCATCAGCATACCCCAAAATACTTACACTTCAGGATCTTGTGTAAACATAGTAGCACTAAATTTCATGCTATTGTTCATACAATACAATGGGTGATGGTCTTAGGAGCAATGCTGGGTGAATCTGAAAGCATATCTAACTTAGGCCCTCCATTGCTAATTTGCTGAGTGTTGTTATCATGATGGGTGTCGGATTTTGTCAGATACTTTTTGTGCATCTACTGACTGATTTGATCATGGGATTTTTCTTCTTCAACTGACTTTAAAATGTTTAACCAGCCTTATATACCTAGAATAATTTCCTCATTAATATTTTGGTATATAATTATTTTTAGATATTAATGGACTTGATTTGCTCTTACTTGAGAACTTTACTTGTAACCCATGTTTCTTTCTCTTTTTTTTGTCAGTCATGGGGCTTGAACTCTGGGCTTGGGCGCTGTCCCTGCACTCTTCAGCTCAAGGCAGGCACTCTACGGCTTGAGCCACAGCACCACTTCTGGTTTTCTAGTGATTTATTGGAGATACGAGTCTCATGGACTTTCCTGCCCGGGCTGGCTTTGAATCATGATCCTCAGATCTCGGCCTCCTGAGTAGCTAGGGTTACAGGCATGAGCCACTGGAGCCTGGCTCCATGTTTCTTCTTAAAATGGTTTAAAAATGGATATTGCAATATAATTGCAGAAAATTTTTGTTGAAGGGATGGGTTTGTAGGTCATTACTCAAGAGTGTATGCTTACCATGCATGCTTGCTGTGCACAAAGCTTTACATTCACCCCTGCCTTACCCAATTGAAATGAAAAGCAAATCTCATTCCTCTAAGATAGCCACTCTGCTTATCTTCCTGTTTTTATTATTGTCTTTTACAATAGAAATAACTACCAATAGCATCAATAAATGCTATCATTGAGTGGACACTTGAAGTAACTAATTGGATAACTGAGTTAGAGATCGCATGGTACTCTTAACAAAATGGGGCTTATGAAAGTGAAGAACATACAAATGGCAACTGAGGCTTCTAATGAAGATGAGAAAGATAATTTAAGGAAGAGATGAGTATTCATTTTAATATATGTTTTTCTCTATCATTCTCAAAATCTCTTTGTTAAACTAAAGCAAATCAGGTTTCTAAATAGGTCATAAGAATGACATCACTGAGAATGTTGGTGATAAGATGTTCAAAGTTTGTGGCTGCTTTGTTTCCAGGCTGCACAATAATTTTCCTAGTCTGGAAAATAGTCAGTTTAGTTCACTAATAATGGCTATTTATTTCATACCTAAACCATGGTGCCTTCTAGTAATTAGGCTTGTTGTTTTTATGCCTCTAATTTTAATAAAGGAAAATAACCTTGGTTTCCAATAGGCCAGATAACTAGGAGTTAATAGCTTTCAGCTCATGTCAAGTACATCAAGTGAGTGTTGTTTTTAAGTGCAAGCTTAATTCAAAGTTTTATGTGTTAAATTAATTATTCATATGTAAAGTACCAGTCTGCATGTCTCTTGGGTTCGGTCTAGCTTGGAAATAGTAAATACAAGTAAAATTTAACTCTTCCGTTGTAAATTCCTCTATCCTAAGATTTCACCTGGGATTAACATTCAAGTAGAACAAGAAAAGTGTATTAAGTGCAGAAGCATCTCTATTAGGAAGAAGTGAATGCAAAGAACCTGAAGCCATCAGAAAGGGATCCTTGAATTAGGCCCCACTCTTACAGTTCTCATCACCTCCCAAAATAGCACCACCAGTTGGGGACTAAGCATTCAACCCAAGAGTCTGTGGGACAAATTTCATACTCAAACCCTATCACTGCCCTACTACTTGAAAGAGGAAGGGGAGATTTTTCTTTTAATCGGAATAGTTCTGTTTTGGGTTTTACTATATTTTGAAGTCCCACATTAAAGTCTTTGACTTTAAAACAGCTTGACAATTACTAGTTAACATTGTATGAAAAGAAAATTTCTCATCAGTAGCCTCGCCATTCTGTTGTACTTTGAGCTTCCTCTGTTCTCAGAGTATGTAGAATTTTCTCCTTTATATAAAATCATGTGTAGTCAGGAATATAAGATATTACACTTACTTTTGAGGATTTGTAGAGCAAATGGAAGAAATCCCAAGAAACCTACTTGAAAATGATGTCAGAGGTTTCTAGATAGCAGCAACATGAAGAAAGAGCCTATTGCTTTTGGAGAACTGTAAAGTTTTCAATCAGAATGGAATTCTGATGACAAGATAAATTGACCCTGAAAGTGGATTTTTAAAGCAGGAGTCCTGTTCCAGAAAATTCAACCTTCCACATACCCCATCTCCGAGGGAATTTTTTTTCCTAGATTCGAATTTAAATGAATGCTATGACCCAGAAGCTCTTACAGTTTGATCTAGATTGGAAAATATCCATTTGTTAATTAATAGAGAATGAGAGTAGGTGTAAAGGATTTATAGAGTAAATTATTCTGCCTTCAAGTCTCTTTTGCAGTCTTCTCTGTATAAAATATGTGTTATGTTGAAAAACATATGGAAAGCAGTAGAAAATAGACATTTTATTTTTTAAAGCCTAGTATTAATTCACCCACTGCCCTCTGGTCCACAGTTTTCCTGACTGAGATGTAACTTCCTAATATTAACTGCATGTGTATGCAATATCTAATAAAATAGACTGTAGTCAGTTTTAATTATGATCTCCATTTTTGCTCACTAGGAGCCATTAACAATATTTAGAGAGATTCCCAGGCACTCAGAAAAGTTCATCTCTTGCTGAGCACTTTCTAGTTAGTATTTTCAAGGGTAGATAGAGGTGTGTCAATAAATGATAAACCAATAAAGCATAACAGCCTTGAAATACATACACTAAAAATAAAAAGGAATTATGTGGACACAAGTTATAGTTTTCTATCTGATACAGAACTTGCCAGGACAATAATATCTATTACTCCCCCTTCCCTCATCTGTAGCACCAGGGAGAGTACCTGTAGAGACATGACTCCTAAGGGCTTATGCTACCTCATACTTGCCATATCAGTGGATATATGTCATAGAGGCCTTCTTTTGTGTTGGCATTCTTATGGCGGTATTAAAAGCTGCTTAATCAAGCTACTTTACAATGGTCTCCCTCCACCTCCAGCCTTTCTCTTTCTCAGTTTTATTGCCTAAGTTTTCCTAGTTGGGTGTCTTTTCTGACAGACTATATATAATATGAACAGAGAACAATAAGGTTAGAATCTTTTCCTTTCCTGTACATTCACTGCTGTGTCCCTTACCTTATCTGTAAAGGAAGGGATAATAAATATGTGGTCTTCTATGTCTCAAGTTGTTTTTGTCCTCTTCTGGCCTTTCTCTTTCTATCTATAGTTCTGCCTCTTCCTTGCCTCTGTCTGTCTCAGTTATATATGTATAGGTGTTTAAAACTCATAAAACGGGGCTGGGAAGGTGGCTCAGTGGTAGAGTGCTTGCCTTGCATGCCTGAGGCCCTGGGTTCGATTCCTCAGCACCACATAAACAAAAAGAAAAAAGTCGGAAGTGGTGCTGTGGCTCAAGTGGTAGAGCACTAGCCTTGAGCTGAGGGACAGCATCCAGGCCCAGTGTTCAGGCCCCACGACCAGACCCCTCCCCAAAAAAAAAATTCATAAAACTCCCCAGCACTGGTGGCTCAGACCTATAATATAATAAGGAGACTGAGATTTGAGGATTGTGGTTCAAAGCTAGCCCAGGCAGAAAAGTATATGAGACTCTTCTTATCTCCAGTTAACCAGCAAACAATCTGGAAGTGGTAGAACCCCAGCCTTGTGTGGAAAAGCTAAGCAAAAACATGCCCCCAGGGCCAGTGGAATAAAATTGAAGACCTAGAAATGAACCCACTGACCTATGGCCACCTAATCTTTGGGAACCAAAGAAAACCAGGATAGAAGAAAGACAGCCTCTTCAGAAAATGGTGCTGGCAGAATTGACTGTACATGTGTAGAAAATTGAAATTGGATCCTGATACATCACACTGTACCAGAATCAGCTCCAAATGGATCGAAGACCTCAATGTAAAATCAGATACCCTGAAAATATAGGAAGGAATAGGGGAAACACTAGAGCTCCTTGGCACAGGTCTAAATTTTCTCAGTAAAGACCCAGAAACACAACAAATCAAAGACAGGCTGGATATATGGGATTGCATTGAACTGCAGAGCTTCTGCATGGCAAAGGACATAGCTAGCAAGATAAATAGAAAGCCCATAGATTGAGAGAAGATCTTTACTATTTATGCAACTGACAAGGGCCTCATATCAAAAATATTAGAGCTCAAAAAATTAACCCTCCCAAAAAAATAAATCCTGAAAGAAACAACCACTCCATTAATAAGTGGGCTAAACACTTAAAGAGAGACTTCTCTGAAGAGGAAATAAGAATGGCCAATAGACACATGTAGAAATGTTCAATACCTCTCTCTAGCTATAAAAGATATGCAAATCAAAACAACATTGAGATTCCACCTCACCTCAGTTAGAATGGCTATAATCAAGAAAATTAATAACAAATGCTGGCGGGATATGGCCAAAAGGGAACACTACTACAGTGTTGGTGGGAATATAAACTTGTTCATCCATTCTAGAAAGCAGCATGGAGGTTCCTCAAATGGCTAGACATAGAGCTCCCCTGTGATCCAACAAGTCCACTCCTGGGCCTTTACCCAAATGACTACAGACCGGGCCACACTAAAACTACCAGCACAACTATGTTCACTGCAGCGTTATTTATCGTAGCCAAGATATGGAATCAGTCCAGCTGCCCCTCAGTGGATGAATGGATCAAGAAAATGTGGTATATATACACAATGGAATTCTATGCTTCCATCCAAAAGAATGACATTGCCCCATTCATAAGGAAATGGAAAAACTTGGAAAAAATTAAATTAAGGGAAGTAAACCAGACCCAAAGAAACTTAGGTTGACTGGTTTACCTCATATGTAATAATTAGTATATGTTTAGGATAGTCCTAGCAGAGGATCACAATAGCTCAATAGCTATGTACATATAATATGACCTTATAAACTTATGCTAATTGAAATGAACTATAAGATATGGAGACAAGGGTGTTTTGGGGTCTTAGTATACTGTATGAAGTTATTTCTTTTTTCTGTCATTTTTTATTTTCCCATTAGCTTACTCTCTATTGTCACTGTTTTTTATTTTGGTACCCTTTGTATTGTATATAACTTTATCTGATTTGGGGATGGAAAGGGGAATCACAGAAATTATGAGACAAAAGACAAAGGGTGAATCAATGCAACAGTGATACTCACAAGATACTCACTATGTTGGAAATGAACTTTACAACTTGAGAGGGAAGGGATTCTGGTGGGAAGGATAGCAGGAGAAAACGAGAGGGGATAACAATGTTTGACAAGAATTGTACACATTTCCTTACTTATGTAAGGAAACTATAACCGTCCTCCCCTCACATCACCTTTACAATAAAAGAATGAATTTGTCTTAGAAAGAATGAATTTGTCTTAGAAAGAATTGTCTTAATTGTTTGCTCAGAAGGGAGAAATGAAGACAAACTACAGAATGTTCAAGGAAATAGCAGATGGTATAAGTGGAGGATGTTGTCAGTATTATGTTGAGTTTTATAAGACAGAACTTATAAAACAGTATAAAGAAAGGTTTTGGAAAGAGAGTTGAGGAAACAGATAAATGGTTTCCTTTAGAGACAAAAGGATTTAGGAAGTAAGAATTGTCTGCAAAGTTTGTTCCAAATGGAAAAAAAGGGAGAGATGAAGACAAACCACAGAATGTTCATGTAAAGTAGTAGATGGTGTCAGTAGAGGCTGATGTATGTGTTGAATTTTATAAGACAAATTATAAAATGGTAAAATTGGCATGTGATTGTTTGTAATTTAAAACTGATCTAAGATTTTTTTCCTAAGGTCAAAATTAATACACTGATATAAAACTATTGTTACTACTATCTATACTCCCCAAATATATAAGCTACCTTGGCTACAAAGCTGGGAAAAACAATAAGCCTACATCTATGTGTTCCTCTTTTTAAAAGACCTAGTGGCATTTACAATGCTGTCAGTCTTAATTAGTAAATAACTAAATTGTATAAAAAGTTGTTATTTCAAACTTGGATCATTACTACTCTTAATTTCTTTTGTTACTACAGATTTAATCCTCTGTAGCATTCAAGTCAGACCCACAGAAAAGTTCCTGACCAATTAAATAACAGCTGTTTCTGGGGTAGCAACTGAGCATCATGTCAAAGCCATCTTTTCGGCTCAAAAGTTTAAGTCCTGACTCTGAAAGCATGAGACCCCTGTTTGCCTCCTTGTTCACATCAGCAGGAAGTAGCCAGATAAAAACAACAGCACCCCCTTCCCCTTGTTTGATGGAAGTACTCACCACGGACCACCACCACCACCCCCCTATAGCTTAGAATTGTCCATGCTGCAGACCCTGATGAACATCTTCCTTCCCCATCCCCCTGAACAAATTAGCCTGCACTTTTGCTGATGCCCCTGACTAACAGAGGCTGTTGAGACCTTGAAACTCCTCAGTCAAAATAACATTTCTCATCCACCCCACTTCCATCATCCCCCCTGACTTCACCCTTTCTTCCTAACATTTAAAGAGCCCTAGTTTTATAAGGGTGTGGCATTTCTCCTTAAGCCAGGCTGAAGGAGACTTGGTTGCACTTCTCAGCCTTCAATCCTAAATAAAGCTTGTTAGTCCGTTAAAAAAAAAAAAAAAGAATATCCTCCTTTGGTCTTAACTACAGTTGTGTATTAGTTGGTTTGCCATCTTATCTATCAGATAGTAAAATTTTAAAAGCTTATGCTATCCAGTATTGGTGAGTGTATATGGAAATGTTTGCTTGTATACGTTTTTGTAGGAATGCTACTGTACTGGTACACCCTTTTTAGAGGGCAGTTTGATGGTATTAGTATTTTCAGAATATTTTTGTAAATTGACTCCATAATTTCAGAGTTCTATAAGAAAATGCATATGTAAATATTAAGAATTATATTCATGGGTGTTTATTACTGGGTTGCTTGTAAGAGTAAAAATCAGGAAAGGTCCTGCATTTCCATTAATAGAGAAATGGTTGCTGGGCGCTGGTGGCTCACACCCACTCAGGAGGCTGAGATCTGAAGATCATAGTTTGAAATCAGCTGGGACAGAAAAGTCTGAGGCTCATCTCCAATAAACTACTCAGAAAAAGCCAGAAATGGTGCTGTGGCTCAAGTGGAAGAGCACTCTCCCCAACAAAAGAGGCTTAGGGACAGTGCCTAAGCCCTGAGTTCAAGCCCCAGTACTGGAGAGAGATTGAGACAGAGACAGAGAGAGGGGGGAGAGAAGAGAAATGGTTAAATAATGTGTGTGTTAGTGTGTGTGCTTACACACATATAGTGCATATAGTAAAAAAATTGAAAAATGAAGCTTGTCTGTATGTATTAACAATATTTTGAGTAGAAAAGCATAACACAGATCATATTGTTCTCTGTGATCCATTTATGTAAAAACTATAATACACATACATGTTTTTAATCATACAGAAAAGTGCGGGAGAGTATGTACCAAAACGTTAATGAGAGAGACAAGAATTACTACTATTTTGTCAGTTGTGGGGCTTGAACTCTGGGCCTAGGTGCTGTCCCTCAGCTCTTTAGCTCAAGATGAGCGCTCTACCACTTGAGCCACAGCACCACTTCTGGTTTCCTAGTAGTTTATTGGAGATAAGAGTCTCACGGACTTTCCTGCCTGGGCTGGCTATGAACTGCGATCCTCAGATCTCAGCCTCCTGAGTAGCTAGGATTATAGGTGTGAGCCACTGGCACCCGGGAGAATTATTATTTTTACTATATATTCTCATCTGTTACCATTAAAAGTAGCTAGCACCAGTGGCTCACACCTGTAATCCCACGTACTCAATAGGCTGAGATCTGAGGATTATAGTTCGAAGCCAGCCCAGGTAGGAAAGTGTGAGACTCTTATCTCTAATTAACCACCAAAAAAGCTTAGGGACAGCACCCAGGCCCTGAGTTCAAGCCCCAGGGATCCCCCCCCCCCAACACACACACACGTTAAAAGTAGGAATGTAGTAAAAATAAAAGCAATGAAAACAACAAAAGACTATCAGGAAATTTATCAAAGGTATTGGGGAAGATTGTTCAAGAATATACTCAAGACTTCAGGATCAGATAGAAACTTTAATTTATATTTTGGCCAGGGCTACTAGCACTATATGGCAATAATTTTGCACTTCCTTTTGTATATTCATCTTATTCTTTTTACTTATTCTTTTCACTGTATTCTGTAGGTAACTCGGGACCAGATGAAAATATTTATACAGCAAGAGTTTAAGAAAGTTCAAAAGGTGATTGCTGATGAAGAGCAGAAGGCCCTTCATCTAGTGGACATCCAGGAAGCAATGGCCACAGCTCATGTGACTGAGATACTGGCAGATATCCAGTCCCACATGGATAGGTTGATGACTCAGATGGCCCAGGCCAAGGAACAACTTGATACCTCTAATGAATCAGCTGAGCCAAAGGCAGAGGTAAATGGAAATATCCATTATTATTGTAATAAGAGAAATGGAAGGAACCTGGCTGTCATGTATTTGTTAGTTTAGGAATTCCTCTGTGACCCTCATCATGAATGAATTAAAAGCTTATACAGGCTATAAGCATTTCAGTTGTATGTACAGCTAGTATGGGAATATTATTGATCACTAGAGTTGGCTTGGCAAACTATATGTTCACCATATCATAGTTCAGGAGAGAAACCAGAAATAAGAACCAGATGAGAGTTCAGTTGACACACCCTAATCTATGAAGTGAATGCTTAAAGTCATTATAGAGGTGAGAACTTGGCTGAATGAGAACAAGACAGAAGTGAAGCAGAAAGCAGGGCAGAATGAAAGATTTTGGATTTATTCTGCATAGTGGAAGGATATTTCGGATTAGATTTTTATGGAGAGCCAGCTATCTAAATTGAGGGCATAATTGTTGGATTAAGAGTGGCATATGGCCAAGTATATAGCTAAATTCTATAATCGGTAGCTACTCAGGAGGCTAGGATTATGAAGATTTTTGTTTGAAGATTTTAGTTTAGTCCAAAAGTCAGTAGTTTAGCAAAAGTCAGTAAAGCCCCATATCAACCAATAAAAAGCTTGGTGTGGTAGTGTAGATCTGTTATCATAAATATAAGACTGGAAGTGGCACTGTAGCTCAAGTGGTAGAGCGCTAGCCTTGAGCTGAAGAGCTGAGGGACAGCACTCAGACCCAGAGTTCAAACACTAAACCGACAAAAATAAATAAATTAAAAAATATATATATAAACAGTTTGAAAAATAAAGTAAAAAGGAATGAAGTATGGCTGGAATGGTGATGTGTGTTCATTCAAACCCCATACTGGGGGGGAGGGAGGAAGAAAGAAAAAGTGGCTTATGGAACTGTGCATTGTGGCACAGCTGAACTGCTTGGGAGGCTGAGGAAGGAAAATCACTTGAGTGAGTTCATGAGTTTGGGACCAGTCTTGGTAGCATAGTGAGAACCCCCATCTCACTTTAAAATAAAAAAGGAAAACTAAAAAAGAAAAGCACATGGGCAAGGATATTGTGAGAATCAAAAAAAAGCAGGGTACCAGTAGTATATGTCTATAATCCTAATTACTCAAGGGGCTGAGAGGATCCCAATTTGAAACCAGCCTAGGCAGCAAAGTCTGTGAGACTGTTACTGCAATTAACTATCCAAAAGCAAAAGCTGGATTTAGCTGAGGTGCAAGTAGCAAAGAGCCAGCCTTGAGCAAGAAAGTTTAGGGACAACACTCAGGACCTGAGTTCAAGTCTCAGTATCAATAAACAATAGATTTCTTGATTGATTTATAAATAGTCCAATGTAAGTGAAAGTCACACACACATGTGTGTATAACACAGTGTACAAATGTTGTTAATATATTACTAAATTAATTTTTATTTTATAATAGAATAAAAATGCCCTAATTATTACTTAGCAACATATTTAGACCTTCAAAATATGTTTCTAAAAAATTAATTAAGTCCAGCCACTTTTCATAAATCAAAATGGATATTTTAGCCACTAGGAAGATACTACTATTCATCAAATTTCATAGTATTAAGGTGAAAAATTGTGGTGAAATATTCTTCTAGGAAAAAGCCTAAGAGAAACCTTTGAGCTTTCTGATAGTTGCTGACTCATTGAGCTTAGCCTCTACTGGCAATCTTTTTTTCTGGCGACAGAATACACTGGGCAACAGAAGAGTCACAGTGTAATCTAAGCCAGCCTGACAAGAATAGAAGAGACTATTGAGCCATATTGAGAGCAAGTGGAAGCATTGCACCCAGCTAGGATTCTTGATTAATTTTCATTAGTGTGTGAAAAGAGTAGCTCCAATTTTTTTTTTCATTTTGACTCTCTAGAATTAAGAAAGTATGCACTAAATGTCTTTGTAAGTAGCCAGGAAAGTACTTGGCATTCATCATTTAGTCTTAATGTCAACTCCACTTTACAGGAGGTATAGCAAGATGCAGAGAATTTCAGAGACAATGTCCAAGTGCCATTTAGTTAGTAAGTAGAGTCAGGATTTAGGTTTAAATTTGTCCTACTTCAGGACCTTACTATGTGTTGCATGCTAAGCATCCTATTTGTGTTTTGTGGGAAAAGTGTTTTTGCATATGTAAGACCTTAAAATATAAGGTGGGCACTTTGTGTCTTCATAAACAAAACATTCAGAGTTAACTCAAGAGGTCAATAGCCTGTCTTAAATTCCCCTCAAATTAAACACTCACAATTGTGTTAATTAGTTGTTCTTTCATGAAAAAAAAAAAAAAAGATTTAGGTTGCAACATAGCCTACTCTCTAAACAATGAATTTAGGCCCTCTCCCAACATTGAATCTTCTTTAAGCATTTCAGTGGATGGAATTGCTCTTGTGGGGAAGCGGGGGGAAGAGATACAAGAGTTGACAAGGCTCAAGGATCAGGCTGTGGACAAAACAAACTACTAAAAATAAGTAGCATTCTGCTGGCCAGAGCATTTTCAAAGAGCTTTATCATCTAATAGCTTCCCATTTTAGTTAATCTGTTGACTATTTAGAGAACAGTTAATGTTTCTCTTTCATTCAGAGGAAGTTTTTCATTTTCTTTACTTAGTATGGATTTTTTTAAATCACCTGCATTTTTAATTAAGCTAAAAGATTTTCTTTTTCCAACATTTTCTTATGAAAAATTTCAAACACTATAGTTGAAAGGATTTTACAGGTGACATATATATACCTCCCCTCTAGATTCCAATGCTTTAACACTCTATCATACTTGCTTTGTTATATTTCTACCCATTTTTCTAACCTTTCACTTACCAGTCTGTTTTATCTTTGATGCTAACAAAATGGAACTTCTTGTTCTGAACAAAAACTAGTATACATTCCATTTTACTTCTTCCCCTAATTACAGCAAAAATCCTTAGACAAAAGTCATCATCAGAAGACTCTTAAAGGTGGAAAAAGATGGCATACTGAATGGGGACCTTTGGTTGTAAAGAACTGTAAAACAAAATCCTGGAGTTTTCATTACTTCCTGTATATCTTAACCTGGGTGTTCTGAAAACTGGAACACCAATGGATACAGAAAATCATCAAGAAAAATCTACTGTCTGTAGCCAAATGACTAGAAAGGGTAATCCAGCCACAGAGAAGCCTTTTGAAGAAAAAGCAACACTCCTCCACAGACCAAACTGGCACTGTTGCAATGGAACCAGTAGCTTTGAATCTTTATTTATATACTCACTGCAGCATCAAGGTGTCTTTGTTTCCCCATGGAGCCTGTGGGTGAAACTGATTTCTGCCTTTACCCTAACCCCTCATAGTAAGTAATGCCTACCTTCCATAAACCTGTAAGTGGAACTCTTGACTTTACTCCTGCCTGTCTAACTGTAAGGGAGTTGTATCTCTCCCTCCCTTGTGGAGATTGTAGCTACAACTCTTAACTCCTTCCTCTTATCCTACATTGATTAGTTGTTGCCCCTCCCAAGTTGAGTCAGTAAGATTTTACCTGACACCCTGTAGTAATACCCTAACTCCAGAGAGACTGTAGGTTTAGTCCTGACTTATGAACAGGGAAAACTAAAATATCACTGCAGAGGTTTTATATGCCAGATTAGACCACAGCCTGTGAAAGTGATCCAAGACATACATATTCTGATCCTAAACAGGTTGACTATGCACTTACAATACAAGAGTTAAATAGGAGACCGACTCTTGTAACACCACTCAGTATATCTAGGATATAACCCCAAATTACTCATATTTCTAATACTTTGTTAAGGACTTTTATATCTTTGTTCATGAAGATTATTTACAGTTTTATGTTTTCATAATGTTATTGTCAGATTTTATATTAGGTTTCTGTTTGCCCTTTGTTCCCCCTCCAAGACACACACACATGCACATTCTCATTCTCCAGTTCCATAGGACTCAGAAGTTTCTTAATCAGTATTGCATGTTTTTTAATTGTGCCTTTGCTTCTGATAGTTCAGTGCTCTGATGTCAATGTTCCTCTGTTGTCACCCTGAGTAAATCCTTCAAGGAAGACTGTAAATGTCACCTTCTCCGTGTAGTCTTCCTTGCTACTCCAGGAGAGGCAGTGTTTACCCCTTCTTTTTTCTCTTTTCTGACTTCTTTTCTTTTTTGCTGGTTCTGGGGCTTGAACTCAGAGCCTGGGCACTGTCTGTGAGCTTTTATGCTCAAAGCTAGTACTGTACCAATTGAGCCTTAGGTCCACTTCCAGCTTTTTAGTGATTAATTGGAGATAAAAGTCTCATAGACTCCAGGCCCTGGTAGCTCATGTCTGTAATCCTAGCTACTCAGGAGGCTGAGAACTGAGGATTACTTTGCCCGGGAAGCAAAGTACTAAGACTCTTATCTCCAATAAACTACGCAGAAAAAGTGGTACTATAGCCCAAGTGGTAGAGCACTAGCCTTGAGCACAAAGAAGCTTGGGGACAACACCCAGGCCCCCTGAGTTCAAGCCCCAGGAATAGCACCAAAAAAAAAAAAAAAGCTCACAGGCTTTCCTGCTCAGACTGGCTCCAAACCGCAATCTTCCGATCTCAGCCTCCCGAGTAGTTAGGATTTAAGGCATGAGCCACCAATACCTGACTTACCCCTTCTCTTTTGACTCTCAGTGCATTCTAACTTTGTCTTTTGGAGAACTTGTAACACATTTCCTCCTTCTTCTCTCTCTCTCTCTCTCTCTCTCTCTCTCTCTCTCTCTCTCTCTCTCTCTCTCGTCTTTTCTTCCTTCTTTCCTCCCTCTCTTTCTCTCTCTCTTTCTCTCTTTTTTATATGGGACACTTCACGAATCTGTGTATCATCCTTGTGCAGGGGCCATGCTAATCTTCTCTGTATTGTTCCAGTTTTAGTATATGTGCTGCTGGAACAAGTACACATTCCCTTTATTTTCTGTCTTCCTACTTTTCCTATTTCTGACTGGGAACTGTTAGAAGATTGGATTATTATGAATTGCCTATTTCTTTCTCCTTAGCACATACATATAGTAGCTTTTTAATTATACAGAATTGCTACTGATATTAGTAAATAACCTTTATTAAAACATATCCTGGGACTAGGGATGTGGCTTAATAGTAGAGTGCTTGCCTAACATGCATGAAGCCCTGGGTTCAGTTCCTCAGTACCACATAAACAGAAAAAGCTGGAAGTGGTGCTGTGGCTCAAGTAGTAGAGTGCTACCCATGAACAAAAGAAGCTCAGAGACAGTGCCCAGGGCCTGAATTCAAGCCCCAAGACTGGCAAAAATAAACAAAGTGTCTCAGGCACAGTGTCTGGCTATAAGTATTATTCAACCCTTGTAAAATATGAGATTGAAGTTAAGAGAGGCAAAATAATTGGACTAGGGTAACATGGCAAATACACAGTGAAGTATAGGTTTTGTTTTTTCAGTACTGGAGATTGAACTCAGGACTTTGAGCTTGTTTATAAAGTGCTCTAGCATTTATATCCCCCAGTCTTTTTGACTTTTTTTTTTTCCCAGATAGTCTCAGGCTTTCTTCCCCTGGCCAGCCTCAGACTATGACCTTTCTACTTTTACTTCTTGTGTAGCTAGCTGTTCTTTCATACCAGTTTATTTTGGGGGGATGTCTCCCTAAATGTTTATCCAGACTTGCATCAAACTTGAACCCTTCTGATCTGCCTCCCAAGTAGCTGGGATTACATACATTACCAGGCCTGGCTCCTGGAGTTAAGATTTCCACACACAGTGTCTGGCTCCAGATTTTTATTCTATTTACCAGTAGAAACCATTCACTCATTTATTCACTAACCAAAAGTTACATTTTATATTGAGACTACCCCTAAATAATTGAAGAGGACAATGCAAAAGATACTTTGTCACCAAAAGGATGAATGATGTTCCTTGAAAAGGCTTCAGAGTCATTTGAAATATCTCATTTGGTCACAAAGGAACCTGCTGTTATCATTATTGGTAAAGTTAGGGCAAGACAGTATAATATGTAGAAAAAACATAAACTTTGTTTTTGTAAAAGCGACAAGAATAAGAGAAGAATACTGTGGATCATAAATTGCCCATATTACCCACTTATAAAGGAGAGGATCGCCAGGGTGGTTCACGCCTGTAATCCTAGCTACTAAGGAGGCTGACATCTGAGGATTGAGGTTCAGAGCCAGCCCAGGCAGGAAAGTCCATGAGATTCTTATCTCCAATAAACCACCAGAAAACTGAAAGTGGGGCTGTGGATCAAATGGAAGAGCTCAGTTCAAGGCCCACGACCAAAAAAAAAAAGGATCAAGGTCTAAATTAGCTATCCTACAAGTGTATAGTTAATAACTTTCTGAAGGGGAGATTGGACTAGAATCCTAATTTTCTGAGTCCAATTCGGTTCTTTTCCCATTTAAATATGCTGTATATTTGTGTTCATGTTTGGAGAAAAAAATGCTAGACCAAGGAAGAAATGTGTCTTTGAAGGACACAGCTTGATGCTTTTGGAGCTGGTCAGTTTTTGCCTAGGACCTGCTATTTTAGGGCTCTGAACTAAATACTGCCAGCCATACAAATAATAAGGCAAGGCCGTACTTAGGCCTCCTAAGTCTGTGCATTCACATCTCTGTTTGCAGGGTAAAATGATCAGTTTATCTCTGCTGGGCAGTTTGAATATAGGATTATACTAGTCCATCTCTTACCTATTAGACATACCTTTTTGGCCATAAACAAAGCAGTCTCTGCTTTATGGTTGAGAGTGAAAAGAAAGATGCTTAAATTGATTTCTGCTGATGGTTTCTAATACTGTTTTTCTGTTGTCTTTCAGGGTGACGAGGAAGGACCCAGGTAAGATCAAACTGTTGCTGCTTGTCTGATCTCAGAATTGAAGTAGAGTGTTGTTTATGGCTTTTAATGCCCCATGAAATATGGGCAGTGAAGAAACAGCACAGAAAAGGGATCTCCAGCTTAAGCCAGGGCTTTGAAGTTCTTATTTTATAAGACTCCTCCCTCCCTCCTCATCTATGTCATTTCCTGCCTGTAACCTTCAGATAAAAGTAGACTTGAAAAGTACATAATGACAGTGACTGCTTTATTCTATATCACATTTAGAATACCTTGCTAAGAAGAGCAGGCACTACATTTAAATGGTAATTAGGTTATCTGGTACACCCAGTAAATAAACTATTCTTTATTGAAATTGTTTTTTTTAACATGTTCTTAATCAAATAGTCTTTATTTCTGACCTATTATAACATCTTTGTGTCTGACATAAGATACTAGTCAATGAATTCTAGGTCATAGATATGCCAAGCCTTGTTTAGAAAGGGGGATAAAGTCTTTGTGCTTCTCAGTATTAGCATTTGGATGAAAATTTAAAGTACATTTATTTAATTTTTGCCTCTCTCATATAGTGAATCTGGACTTTGGATTGCGTAGCTTTCCAGTCATTCTGCTCAGCCATTGAGAACAGATTCTAGGATATATTGCAGCTGAGCCATCACCACAATCAAGGGGCGCTTATGCTGAATAAAATGTCTACATGGACTTCATATGTCGTATGGGCTTATGTACTCAACACTGGGAGGTATCAGAAAGATCATTCAGGCTACTGGTATTCGAACTTTATTTTTGGTAGAAGTGCCTTTTTTCCCCCAAACTAAGTAGAACTTCAATATATAGAAAACTTTTTTTTCCTCTCTCTATTTAGATTGAGGGTTAAATCTATTGTTGAACCTTCTTACTTCATCCCAGTAGACCCTGAAAGGCTTCTGCAAAGTGTAGGATTCCTCAAAATTCAGTTTGTAAATTACTGATCTAGTTTGAATTCCTCAAGCAAAGATACTAAATGAACTGTTCCATGTTTCCTTGCTGAACTGGGGCTTGACTCTTCTTTGGTTTTATTTCAAATCAATAGATACAGTTCTTTTTTCCTCCTTACAGCTTGAGCCTCTTTTTTAGAAGTAATATGCATTATTTTGTATCTACATCCTGCTGCTTCTTGCTGTTGACAACAGTGTTCCTCACTCTTTAACCCTATACTGTAAGAACCTTTCTAGCTCTTTGTCTGCTATAGCTAGAATCACAGGCACCTTGCTTAAAAACCTATAGAACTTCAGAGACTCACTTCTGGTTCTGTCCCAGCTGTGCTCAGGAATAAGCTTTTTGGTCTTTCTTCTTTTCCTTTCTCTTATCCATTTAGAAGATATGTATGACCCTGGTTTGGGTCTGGCACTGTGTACATGCTGGGCATATAATGGTGACAAAGGCAGACATGGCATTACCTTTTTGGATCCCAAGTCTAGAGAGAAAGGGGAGCACATAATGAGCACTTACCCTATGGGGAAGTGCTGTGATTAAGGAAGTCCAGACAGCTTGAAGAAGGACTCCCCTAGGCAGTCTTGGAGGCCTAGCAGAAAAGCTTATATATAAACAAAGGTCTGGACAGTAAGACAGGCAGTCAAAGGAGGAGCAGGGTAGGTAGAAGAAAAAAAAATGTTAAAAGCTGCACATAAAAGAAGAATAGAAGAAAGTAGAGCCCATTCAGGGCCTTGAAAACCTTCTTGAGGCATTTAAGGTTTATTTTGAGGGCAAAGAAGGCCATGAGAGAATTATAAACAGGAATTAACCCAAGAAATTTGGTAGTTCAGAAATTTTGGCTACCTACAGAGAGGAAATGGCAGGTTAAAAGCTTGGGGACTAGGTATCTTTGTTTGTTTTGTATTTTATAACAATACCTGGGGACAGGTACTTTATAAAGAAAAAAATATTTAGCTAACAGTCCTGATATCTGATTGGCTGGGATGAGGGCCTCATGTTGGATGAGATCACAAAGGCTTGATCATGTGTACAAGATTCAGGTGCCAGGCTCCCTCTGTCTTGGAATGAACCAGTTCTCTAAAACCTGAATTAATGTCTTCTAAAGGTTTTGTTCTCATGATATAATTGCGTTACATGAGGCCCCATCCAGGTTCTAATACCAGGTATTCAGCACATGAACCTTTGGGTGGACAGATCACTTCCAAACTATAACACTGTGCTAGCAGTGATGGAAGCCAGGCTTAACAGGTCCTTGGTATAGACATCGAATTCCCCTTGGCACTTCATCTGTCTATTCTCAAAAGTTGCTATAGCTCCTTAGAATACAGATTAAGCCTAGCTCTAAATCTTTGTTTCCAGAAAGAGAGTTTCCAGAAAACATCCTAACCATAATATGCAGATTCCACAGGATAGCAGTGGTATTTCTGTGTTGAGGAGAGCCTGATTAGACTGAACACTTCGATCTAGTCTTTATGGCTGCATGCCAGAGTCACACTGATTAGAATACAAGGACCTTATGAAGAAATTAACCTCCTCCCCTTCAAAGATACCATGCAGTGTGAGAAACTGGCTTTAGAGTTTAATTGCAGATACCTTCATGTCATTTTGACAAGGCAGTGGTGAGGCATAGAGTTTCTTTACTAGCAACTAAGATGTCAAGCTGTCTCCCGCAAGCCGGGATGCCATGGATGTCAGCAGCATTCTCTTGGACTGAAGCTTGACAGAACCCTTTTGGTACAATGAGCACTTGAAGAGTACATTGGAAGAAAGGGAAGAGGAGACAGACTTTCTTTTTAACCTTTAAATTCATACTTGTTGGTTCTATTCAGCTTATTTGTGTGGAACTACTATTTGGCTCAATTTATTTCAATTAACACTCAGAGCAGATTGTCTTTTATCTGAAATTGTTCTCATTTATGATATATTCTTTACCATTCCATCAAGCCAAACAGAATTTGTTCCAAAGGCTCTGTACTGCTGACAGATTAAATGAGGGTTTGATGTGCAAGGGAGGCAGAAAGGAAATACAGGTCTCCCTGTACAGAGGCTGGATGAGAAATGAATCTGGAAACTCTTTAGTGCCAATTCTACTTGGATAATAATAGCTTTTATCTTCTTTGCTAGCATTCTTTGCACACAGCCCCCCCGCCCCCCCCCCCCCACTGTCTATGTAAAAGTCAAAGGAGAAATAGATTCCATCGACGGTGGAAGAAACAAAGGAAAGTCCCTGGCCTGTGGAAATGTATTTATCTGTAATAGATCCTCTTTGTGTTCTACTAGCTAGAAGCTCCTTACCTTCTCTCTTTATTGACTTCCCAATTGGTTAGATAGGAGATGGCCAGCTGCTGTGCTTTTGGTCATATCTGTTCTTTACCCTAAGGTTTTGAGTATAGTTCTGCTAATTAATACTAATGATCATAGCTCTTGTGTATTAAATGTTTATTTTGTGAAAATTGCTTTATATATATTCTCATCCTCATACAAAGTTCTGTGATGTAATAAGTATCCCACTTGTTAAACAAAGGAATAAATGCTTAGATTAAATTGCTACGGATTTATCATGGCTAGGCAGAGCTATGGCTTGAATTTGGTCTGGTTGCAGGGATCATGCTCTCAACCATGGACTCTCTCCAAGAGGCCAACTCCTCTCTGACACTGTATAAAAGCCAAGAGGATTCACACACACAGTCTTCAAAGCACACTTTGGTCTGCTTCCTCTAACATGGGGTTCTTACTTGCTTTGATTGAATTTCTGTGGTTTGTTTCCTGCAAGTTACTGTTCTTCTCCTTGGCTTCTGTCATTATTTCTTTGTTTCAAACTCATACAACATCCTCTGAGCATCAGTAGCAAAAGGAGTCCTGTCTGGGGACCAGCCAACCAAGCCTTTCCTTTGACCCCACGGCACAGCTGCCTGATGCTACCCGTGTGGTAGTTTACTCCTCAAGTCCATAGTTCATAGTCACATAGCTGGCAGGGATTCTCCGAAGGTGTGGAGGAGCAAAAGTCCTAATATAGTGAGCATGGATATTAACTTGTAAGAAGGTGTCTTTGAAGTCCAGAAATATTCTCTTCCCCTTCCCCTCCCCACCCCCCCCCCCCCCCCCAGCAAAAAAGCAATTTACACTTTTGGCAGCAATTTTCTGTCTTCACTATGCTATTATGGGAGATCTTGTGTTCGCTCCCTCACAGATTGGCTGCTTCTCTACTCCTGCCGAAGCCTGCTGAGAAGTAATATATATTTGAGGAGAGGGGGTGGCATATGATCTGCTGGTGTGAAAGCAATTGTGAGCAAATCAGAGAGAAAAAGACACTTAAGTTCTTGTGCTTGAAGAAGAAATAAAATCAGGATTAAATTTTGATTTGCTGTTGAGGTTTCCTGTAATTTTCTTTTTAAACTAAGAGGAAAATGGCTTTTTAATAGTATCAGCCATATTTGGAACTTCTGTAGAATTTTTCATCTTCAAAGCTGGCTGTTATTTAGGCAAAAAGCTCCAGCAGAGATCAGTGTGAATGTGACCCATGCTGATTCTGTGATCAAACAGGATGCATGTTCCGAGGGAGAAGGAGCTAACAGAGTTAGCCCAACTCACTTTTATTTTTGGTTGTGTTTGTGGCTGACTGCGTGACCTTGGGTAAGTTATTTAACCTTTGGGTACTCTTATTTCCATGTAGGTACTAGCCACATCCTTCACCGTTTCCACCTCTTACCTAGTTTGGGGGATTCTGTTAGTTACCTTTTGTTGCTCAACAAAGTACCTGAGACAGACAATGAAAGGAGGAAAGATTTTTTTGGCTCGTGGTTTCAGAAATGTCTGTCCAGGGTCACTTGGTCCTGTTGCTCTGGGCCTATGATGGATGAAACTGCTCACCTCACGGTAGCTAGGTAGCAAAGAGAGGGAGGGGACATGGTTCCAATATCCCCAGAATAACTTATCTCCTCTACCAACACCTACTCCTAAGATTGTACAACCTCTCCAAAGCACCAGAAGCTGGTGACCAAGCCTTTATTTAGCATGTAGTCTTTGGGAGAATGCCATATGCAATCCTTTCAGAGTACAGTCATACATAGAATTGCATCAATATGTTATACATCAAATATGGAGTGGAAGGCATCTACATATACATTAAGTAACTTGGTAGATATTTTTAAAATTTCAGTTTGTTATTATCTGTGCCTACATATTAGGTATTCTTTACCCCTTCTAAATAATCATTTGTTTTAGATGGTATTTATCACTTCCTAGTGATAGTAGAAATAGATTGTCAGTGATGTAGTTAGATTTCTTTTATCCTCTAATAGTAAATTCATGGTTTGGTTGTTGCATTATCTTGATTTCAGGAGGCCTGTCTGGAAGCTTAAGAAAATAGATCCGGTACTTGTGACATGAAGTAGAACTATCTGGGCTCTTTTTATGCAGAGTAGGATTCCAACATACAAGTTTTTGTTTGGTGTAGACATCATGTTATAGCGCCTGGGCCTACTTTGCTTTTCCATACTAAGGTGGATTGTTTATTCCCTGCTTTATGCTTTATATACATTGTTTGCCTGTCTATATCACAAATAAGCCTCTTTGCTAAAATAATTGATTTTCAGAAATCTGCCTGAAAGAGTCACGACTTTATTTTGTGCATGTTGGCTTATTAACCAGAGAATCCATTCACAGCTGGAAAATTCAGCTGAGGTTTTTATAATACTGCATTTGCCTCCAATTGAAATGCTATCCAGGAGTAGCCTATATTCTATCATACATCTGCCTGCTTTTTTGTCGCTTTATAGTGCTGGAGACAAGACTCAGTAGGAGGGAACCTGTTGTCACTTTTTGTGCTGTGGTTCTACTCTGACCAGCTTTTGTTTGCCATCCACTGTAGTAGCTCTGCTTGTCAGGCCTATGTTGTTTATGTATTTGACCTCAGCTTATCAGGAAAATACTTGGTACCAGGAGCTCTATTCCTTTTGCTCTCAGACAAGGAGAGACTACAGAGTTCTTTCGTTCATTTGTTCAGCAAACATCATAAGAGTGCCTGATGTGTTCCAGGCCTTATGCTAGGCCCCAGAGATATGAGAATGATTAAGATTTTTGTCCCTGCATTAAAAGATTTCAAAGGCTAAGCTGAGTATTATGGCTCATGCCTGTAATTCTAGATACTCAGGAGGCTGAGATCCAGGGAATCACAGTTTGTGATCAGCTCATGCAGAAAAGTTTATGAGACTCCATTCTAAAATAACCAGCAAGAAGCCTAAGTGGAGGAGTAGTTCAAGTGGTAGAGCACCAGTCAAGAAAACAGGCTTAGCAGCTGTGAGGCCATTCAAGCTCCAGCACTATCAGTCAGTCAATATTTCGAAGCTAGTTTGAAGGGGAGAGCTAAATGAACTATTTTAATTCAGATTTGCTTAAGCATAATTTGTGAAATACCAACTGAGGAACTATTTTAAGTATTTACATAGATAATTTATTAAAATAGTCATAATAAGTAGTTTACATGTTATTTTTATTATTTGAGATGAAATTACCTGATCTGCAGAGAGACTGATTATATATGCATGAGGTCAACATAGGTTTTAAAAAAATGGTAAAATCAGCATCTAAACTCAGTCTGACTCCAGAGTACAAAGTTTTAACCTACTCACTGGCTGGGACAACTAACTCAGAAAAAGGAATCAGAAAAAATACAGCATTTTTTCTGGAACTTAGCAGATGGGTTGGCTAGGTATTTTAAGATAGAAAGGATAGAAAGTCAATCTAAGCAGAGTCATCAATAAGTATAAAGGCTCAAAGGAGTGAAAATGCTTGTGCTGTGTAGAACTAATGAATAACTATGTCTCAGCTGCAAGAGATAAAGAATGAAAGATGGATTGGATCTGGGATGCCATTCGGAGGTACTTTACCTTGACTACAGCATTGCCCGAAGAATTGAAGAGACTTCTGAATCTTAGGTTTTTTTCCCTTTAGTTATGATGTGCTATAGATAGATTGGTTTTTTAATGCCTCAGTTTCCCCATCAAATTTGACACATTATTGTACATCAAGTACAACTATGCTGTGAAACATTAAAAGTATTATCCTTTTTTCTATTTGTTGTTTTAGATGGAAAAATAACTGGGATAAAGCAGTTGCAAAAAGAAATTGTTCATTTGATTATATTCTCTTTCTATCCCTGTTTTGACAGTTCCTACTTTCCTCTGCTTTAAAATCAAGTTTGGGAAGTAGTTACCTATTTCTTTGTAAATTTGGAACAAAGTAAAATAATGGAACAAAGTTAAAGCAAGCACTAATATACCCTAAATAGAGGGTGTAGATGTTTTATTTAAAAACTAGAGTTGGGGCTGGGAATGTGGCTTCGTGGTAGAGTGCTTGCCTAGCATGTATGAAGCCCAGAGTTGGATTCCTCAGTATCACATAAACAGAAAAAGCCAGAAGTGGCACTGTGGCTCAAGTGGTAGAGTGCTATCCTCGAACAAAAGAAGCCCAGGGACTGTGCCCAGGCCCTGAGTGTAAGCCCCAGGATTGGCAAAGAAAAAAAAAAAAAAAAACAACTATTCAATTAAATTGAAGTGAAAGATTGCATGTGAGTCCATGATTGTGATGCTAAGGAGTCTTCCATAGACTAAATCTCTTCTTTCGTGCTTGCCTTTCATAGCCATTTTGGACTGCAATTAAGCAAAATAGATTTTAGGAATTCAAAACCTCCAATCTATGTTTTAAGAATAATTATAGTTGTTCAGAGTGCCTTTTATAAATGTGTGGAAATATCACAATGAAACATCCTCATATTACAAATGTTTAGTCAATCAAAAATAACTAAAAGAGAAAAAGCACAACAAAATTAGATATCCTTGGTTATATTCTTCTGTTCACCTGTGGGCAGCCACAGAAAAATTGTGTTTTTTATTTGTCTGGTTTTTGCTAGTCCTAGGCTTGAACTAAGGGTCTGGGCACTGTCTCTGAGCTTCTTTTGTTCAAGGCTAGCACTCTACCACTTGAGCCACAGAGCCATTTCCAGCTTTTTCTGTTTATGTGGTATTGAGGAATCGAACCCAGGGCTTCATGCATGCTTGGCAACACTCTACCACTAAGCCACATTCCCAGCCCAATTATTGTTCTTTGTACTTTTTTCATTTTACTTATTTTTTATTGTGAAAATACCGTATAGAGGGGTTACAATTACATGGGCAAGATAATGAGTACATTTCTAATCAAGCATTCCAAAGTTGTAAAGTTCGTTTTTTGACATAATGACTTGTACATCTCATTGCTGTAATGGGTCCACCTGTATCCCTATTTAAATGATTTGTTTTTTCCCTTCCCCTCCACAAATTATACCAATATCAAATACAGTGAAAGCAGGGGTTAGGAGAAATTTGCTGGTCTCAGGTATCTTGCTTTTCTGTCCAATGAAAGTCAGAGAAGGGGTTAATAATTTTCCTAATAACCTCTAAGGATTCTTCATCTTTTTGAAAAACTATGTGACTGAACTGCATTCACTTTTCTTTTCCAGAAACCTACAGTATGTGCTGGTAGTGGAATGTTGTGTTTGTTTCAGTGAGTTTATTGGGTTTTTTTTCAAGGTGATTTGAAGTACAATTTTCCTTAAAATTAGGACTATAGGGAGTTGACTTAAGAACTTTGGAAAAGGTAGATAGGAGATAACACTGGAGTATCCTCTGTGATAAGATTTTTACCATGGATCAAAATATGCTTGTTTGTATCTACAACCTAAGCAAGAGTGGTGCAGTTAATGAAAGAAATGCTTTCTTATCCATAGCAGGGGCTCAGGGAAGAAAACCACTTTCTTTTATAAATGCCACACACTTCCTGTTCCTTATCTCTACTGCCATTTGTTCATTGTAAGTTACTACGTGGCTGTAAAACACCAAGCATTTTGTTTCCTTACTGAGTACATGTCTCCTTACATGCTGGTTCCATCAATTCTATTTAAAGGAAAAGTGAGATGGAGCATGAGAAAAACAGTACAGGGAGGGAGGAGCTGACGGAGAAGAAGCAATTTTCAGTATTTCTTTGCTTCTGCCGAATAGATGCATCTTGGTATAAATGTTGTGGGGACAGTGTGCCATTTTATTCTACCCAAAGTACTGTCACTTAAGACAGTGATTAAAACTGATCAAGAAAGGTGGCCACATCTGTAATCCTAGCTACTCAGGAGACAGAGACCTCAGAGGATGACAGTTCACGGGGTAGGAATGTCCATGCGATTCTTTTTTTTTTTTGGTCGGTCGTGGGGCTTGAACTCTGGGCCTGGGCACTGTCCCTCAGCTCTTCAGCTCAAGGCGAGCGCTCTACCACTTGAGCTACAGCTCCACTTCCGGTTTTCTGGTGGTTTATTTGAGATAGGAGTCTCATGGTCTCTCCTGCCCGGGCTGGCTTTGAACCGCGATCCTCAGATCTCAGCCTCCTGAGTAGCTAGGATTACAGGCGTGAGCCACCAGCATCCGGCATGTCCATGCGATTCTTATCTCCAGTTAACCACCAGAAAACTAGAAGTGGAGTTGTGGCTCAAAGTGGTAGAGTGCTAGCTTTAAGAAAAACAGCTCAGGGACAGTTCCCACTAAGTTTAAGCTCAATGGTCAACAACCTCAAAAATAACTGACCAAGAAGCCAACTTTTCTCTGACTTCAGGGCTGTCCAGAATTGGTAGGTAACCAGCAATATCTGACCTACCCATATATGGAACGTTAAGTGGAACCTTTATATATGTCTCTATATTAATATATAGTCTCAGACTTTATGTTTAAAAACAATCCCGTGACATAGTTATTCTGGTCCCTATTTTCTGTGTGATGAAGATAACACTATGAGATGTTAAGTAATTAAGCCACAAACATACAGTTAGGAAACTACACAACTAGGATTTAAATCCAGATCCATCAAGTTTAAAGTTCTATGCTTTCAACCATTATACAATACTGCTTGTCAGGAGATGGAAGATTTATACCTTCTAACTTGTTGGATGGGAATAAGTAAAACTGATATATAGGATTGTGACAAGCTAAAAGAGATTTAGCAATTTTTATCAGGTTTTTTTTTCTTAGTTGAATACCAACAAGCAATTTAAAAAGAAAGTTGAGATAGGGCTTGCCAGGAAAATGCCTGAGGTAGAATAAACAGGAACTTCTCTCCCTAGACAGGTAAACATTAGTTTACTCCCTGGCTTTTGTAAAGCCAGCAACTGCCATTGCCTCTTCTGAAAGAGCCACTGTTCACCCAGTGGCAGGTGCAGGCCAACTGTTGCTATGGCAACAGCAGGAGAAGCAAGCAGTTTTAATTCCAGAACTGATAATTAGCTGGGGGGGTGAGGGTGGGATGGTGATGGGAAGAGAGATGGGGGAATAATTGTTGCAGAAGGGAAAACTTCGCAATTACTGCCAGGCCGCATAGATGGAAAGGCCAGGCACAGATGCTCCAGCCTAGCATGCCCTTAGCATTCAAGCCCATCTACTCTGGTAAGGAATTTTTGATAAAACTAAAGTGAAGGGTCAGATTCTCCCAGTCAGTCAAGTCTTCAAGGAACCATATTCCTAAAGAAGAATGTAACATAGGCTGTAAAAAGAAATGCAAGGGCCAGATAAAAGATAACCCAAAGTGACACACCTAGCCAGAACAACTACCTCAACTCTTGAGAAAAAAAAATGTGCTTGGGATAAAATAGGACACAGAAAGCATGCTTCTTGTTAGTTTCTACTAACAAGATTAAAATTACTTGTTAGAAAATAAAATGAAGGGGCTGGGAAGGTGGCTCAGTGGTAGAGTGTTTGTCTTGCATGCCTGAGGCCCTGGGTTGGATTCCTCAGCACCACATAAGCAAAAAGAAAAAAGCCAGAAGTGGTGCTGTGGCTCAAGTGGTAGAACACTAGCCTTGAGCTGAAGAGCTGAGGGACAGTGCCCAGGCCCAGAGTTCAGGCCCCACGACCGGACCAAAAAAAAGAAAAAAGAAAATAAAATGAAGACTTGTAGAGGTAAAAAACTTACTGAAATACTTAATGAGCGTGGCTGTTAGTCTATCAGTCCTTCAGAGATTGCATTAATGTAAGTAGCCACACACTCACATGATGAGTCTTAGTCTTTGCAATAACCTAGAAGAACTATTATTCCCTTAACAAAACCAGAGATTGCCAGTACTTTGACCATAGTCCCATGGCTGTAAGTTATTACTGAATCCTGTTATCCTATTGAGTTGATTTATAAAGTAGAGCATATACTACTGCAAAAGGAAATTGAGATGGATATAAATAATTCATACTACAAAATAAAATATTTTTTTCTAAAAGAGTATTTTAGTTGTAGGTCACAAAATAAAAATCATTAAATGAAAAATATTGGAGAGTGTTCTTTAGTGCTTTGGAAATCTGTTAAGTTCATAGATTAGTCCTGTATCCGAGTCCTGGTCAGGGGAATAGGTAGATATGAGTCATGTTTTTTCCTAGTTGTTTCTGTGGCTCAGGCTGGGTTAAGAGTTGGAAGACAAGATGATTTGGTGACATTGTACAAGTCAGGTGGTCCAAACTTCTCTAAAGATCTGTTTTAACCAAACTTCCAAGGTGACTTACTGTGTGTGTACATGTATGTGTGTGTGCGCATGTGTGTGCAAGCAGCAAAAAGGTGAGAAGATAGAAGAAAGGTTTTATTTTAAAACACTAGTGTTTTAGTGGGAAGAGAAACAATTCAGTAGTATTTCTGAAACACCTATTGGGAATACAGCTCTAAAAAATAAAAATTCAAAGGGCTTTATTCAGAATCTCAGGGGTTTAATAATGCAACTAGTCTTCAAATTAAAAACGTTTTTAAGAAACCTGTTAGTCCTTATTTTAAGATCTATTACAGGAAATTAAAACTCAGTCCTTCTGACTGGGAGGAAAAATTGCAGAGAATAGAATAAAAAGATCGATATAGATCGAAAACAGGGTAGATTGAAAATCATTGCTGAATACTCTTTGAGCTTACCCATGGTTTTCCAGAGGTTTGACAAACTAATAAGCTAATGTGCAAGTGAAATAGTATCAAAATTTGGGAGTTTGACATAATAATTACTCTGGAAAAATATAATTTTGCCCGCATAATAGAGATGGTATTATTTCAAGGAGATGACATTAATGTGCTTTTCATCAATAGAAAAACTGTAACCTTTCTCTTATTAGATTAGATCAGGGTCATGATACAAAAGACTGTTAGAATAATTCTCAGTCTTTTGTTCTAAGAAAATAAATTAAGCAACTGTCTGAAAGTCTAGGTATGGAAATTGTAATAATCGAAGCCAGAAAAACTGACCACTCATTTTAAAATCTCTAGGAGCCTTCTGTCACCTTCAGTCCTTTATGTATTTAACAGTTTTATCAGGTGTGCACTCTATGCCAGGCAGTACTATATATTGGAGTTGGAGTAGAAAGCAAAACTAGATATAATCCTTATAGTGATTGGGTTCCTAACCACATCACAAATGGTCTTCTCCACATTTCATTGGTATACAATGTTCTGTATATCCTCGGCTTCCTGCAAGCTTGAAGAATCAGTAGCTTCTAAAAAGATTTTATATATAATGTATATTATACAAAATATATATCACATGCATATCTATCTGTCTTATCTGTCTATCTATCTATCTGTCTGTCTGTCTGTCTATCTGTCTATCTATCTATCACATGCATCTATAGATGGAAATCTCCCAGTTCAAGGCTTCCAAGTGTATTAGCCTGAACATGGATTGGATTTTTAATGTACTCTTCTAAACTGGAGTTCCATGTTCATATTAATCTGGCAAAGGTTGCTTACTTACCAGCCTCTTTGAATTCTACAGGTACTATAGCATAATTAAAAATTTGAGCAACCCTGTAGTAATGAATCAGTTTACTTTGTTTAAATTAAAATTCCCAAACTTGCCTGGTGCTGGTGGCTTACTCCTATAATTCTAGGTACTCAGGAGATTGAGATCTGAGGATCATGGTTCAAACCCAACCTGGACAGGAAAGTGTGAGACTCAATCACTAGAAAACGGGAAGTGGCACTGTGGTTCAAGTGGTAGAGTGCTAGCATTGAGCAAAAAGAGCTCAGAGTCAACACCTAGGCCCCGAGTACAAGCCCTACAACCAACTTTTTTAACAAAAAAATTCCCAAACTTTTTGACACTTTTAACCTTTTAAGCCCAAATATCTTGTAGAAGCAGTGTTGCAAAAGATACAATAGTGGCTATTGCTTATTCTCCACTACATGTTGGATGTATTACTACTGATTTGCCTTCTAGAAAGAGGATATAAGAAAGACAAGAAGACTAGGTACTGTGATTCATGCCTGTAATCAGGAGGTTCAGATTTGAATTAAAGTCAGACTGGGTAGGAAAGTCCCTGAGACTCTTATCCATTGAACCACCAAAAAAGCTAGAAGTGGCACTGTGGCTCAAGTGGTAGAGTACTAGCCTTGAGCAAAAAAGCTCAAGAACAGCACCCAGCCCTGAATTTAAGCCCCAGTACTAGCACACACACAAGATATAAAAGAGGTCAGATCTCCATAGGATTAAAGTCCTTCTCATTGTATTTTGCTTCTAGATCTTCTACATATATCTCTACTGTTACTGCTGTCATTTATTTCTACCACAGTTGAAAGTATAAGGGGATGGAGGCCTCCAAAGGACTGATAGAGTATTTTTTTTAATCTGCATTTTAAAAAACCTTGATTGTCCATAATTCCATCTAAAAATGTTAGTATTTTAAATATTCTTTTCATTTAAGCACTACAATTCCTTTTTGTTTCATAACAATAGAGCCATGATAACACATCATCTAGCATAGAGAAGCCCTTCAAATATTTGATAAATTATTGAAGCAACAGGAAACATTATTAAGTAGTACAAAACAATCCTAAACACATATTTTGAATTTTAAGTGTGTGTATGTGTGTGTGTAATTTGGGGGATATTACCGAGGGTTTGACCTCAAGCCTGCTAACCTTGCACAATACTGCTGAACCATGAGTCCAGCTCTGTTTTTCACTCACTTTTTTTTTTTTTAAGAATTTGATGTCATTCCACTTGGATGTACTCCTGATCTGCCCACTTTTAGGCTTTCCATCATTGCTGGGATCATATCCCTGTGGTACTAAACTGAGCTTCCTTTCTGGAGAGAGAAAATCTCATGGACTTTTCTGCCTAGGCTTTTCTGGCACCATAATCCTCCCAATCTTGGCCTCCTATGTAACTTTGGATGGCAGGTACACACTACTGCACCCAGCTGGCCTTGTACTGAGATCCCCCTGACACAGTTTCTAAGTAGCTAGGAGTACAGATGTAAGCCAAGGGCACATGGCTTTAAGTGAGGATGTTTAAAGTTGGTTTATCCTTTTTGTTTCATGGTAGTGCCTCTTACATCTGGGAGGTATCACATGTATATCACAAACTGGGATTGTGTCAGTCAGTAGCTGTTTAATGGTAACACAAAGAATTCTGACCAAACTGTGCAGATAACAGCAAGGTAGAGTGAGTATGGAAAGCACATGGTGAAGTAGGCCCTGAGAGGAGAGACGAGCTGGTACAGCTTCTTTCTAGGCTTTGCCTTTGTTTTAGGGATTTTAGGGGAAAAAAACAAAAACAAAAAACCTTTAAACAAGGTTAACTAGACCTTGGCTCCAACCAGCCCAGTTACTAGAATGGAAAGAATGCCCTAGGTCCCCCTCCCCTTAACAACTTAACCCACCTTGATTGTGCAGTTAAGGACTGACCAATAGAGGTCAGTCCAACAGAGAGGTTGTAATCTGGTTCAAACTGTCAATATCACAAGCTTTCTCACATGCTTCCTATAAACTCCACTAAACAACTCCTTTTGCATGGGCTTACCAGAAGTTCCGCCTTACCTGCTGAATTTGTGAGTCATTTAAACCAAATGTGATAGGCTGGTTTAAACAGCCAATATGTGACAAACTGTAACCTCATTGGCCACCTGCGTGTGGTCTGGCATGACTGTGCAATCTTTTGTGTGTGTGACAATCTCATTGGTCACCTGCATGACCAGGCTTGACCTCGTGGATTTTGCCTTTAGAATCCAAAGTACATGGGCCACTCAGGGTCACAGTATCAGCTCCCAAGCCTGTGCTGTGGCTCTGACTGGTCAGTGTAGGAACCGTCTCAATAAAGTTGCTTCTTTATTAACAACTTTGTTGCAGTGGGCTCTGTCACTTCGGGCGACTAGGTGGGCTTGCCTGCCTGAGTAGGGGTCTTCCTACTACAATGGTTCATTTTACAGGATCCAGGCAAAGTATGTCTGTGTTTGGTGGATATTGTGAGAATTGGTTAGAAGCAAAGATTTCTCTCTCAGTTCTTTCTTTTCTTTTTTTTTTCTTTTGCTTCTTTCTTTTTCATACTTTACTCTTCTCCTTACAGAGTAGCCTTTTCTGTTTGTTGTATTTCTTCTCTTCAGCTTCTCCACTATTTGTTCGGCTCCTCAGGAGTTTTCCAATGCAAGATTTACTATCACCTTACCCCTGTCTTAGGAGAAAGCTCAGCCAGCTCGTTTGTTTGGTAATTAGCTGCTCTTGAGTAAGGTGGCCCTAGTCAGCCACAATAAGAAATGGAAATGGGAAGGGAAATCCCACAAGTTAAGGACATGGCAGAAAAGGAAATTGGAAAAGAGGCAAAATTGCATAATATTCTGCTTTGCTACCCTGGAGAGGCTGTCTAATGTATGCGGTCTAGTTTGGGTTTTCGTAATGTCAGATAACAGAGTGCCCCTGATTGCCCACATCCAGAACCCATCCCAGCATGCCTAGTACTCCAAAGATAACAAATACTGTGACCTCACCTAACATGTGGCTCCTTCCTATTTCTCATTTGTTTTACAGGCTGGGGTATATGAGAAAAGCTGAACTTGGAGTCACTAGATGGAATTCATCTCTTATACATTCATACCTTTTGTACCCCTTGCACTTTTGTCTATTGGTCCTTTTTTATATCCTTATTTTGTATTTATGTTCATTATGTTATTATAATATTGTTGTTATTATTATTTTAGGTCTTTCATGACTTTGAAAATGGAAGCTACACTCAATTCAGCAAACACTGATGGCATTGTTTTAGAGGCTGGGAATGCAAACAGTAAGATGATGCTCTCACCTCTGAGGAAAGTCAGTCTAGCCTTGTTTCTTTTTAATTTTAAAAGTACTAGCACCCAGTAGGTACCTAGTGCATGATCAGAATCTACTTGTTAGAGTAAAGTCATTAACAGCATGGGGTTTGACCACCGAAAGACTGAGATTCGGCAGTTAAATAGGCAGCCTAACTGTAAAATGGAGATAGTTCCAGTATTTATGGAATGAAGTAAGGATTGAAGAACCTGATAGATGCTCATAGGGCTAGATGACAATGTGTAAACTTTAATAACTGCCCACTGTCTATGACTTTTATCACTAGGGCAGCAAGGTTGTCACTTACTTGGTGCTTATTGAATGAACAAGTGAATTAACAATGAATTTAATGAAAGGTGCTAGATATGCTCAAACAAATAGTTGTAATGGATGATGTTAATAGGAACCACTGATTTATTTATTTATTTATGGCATTGAAAACCTTGGCTGTGAATGAGACCAGAGGAAGACTATGTTGTGGTAGAATCAGCATCCAGTGTTCTTTATAATAGATTTAGGGGGTTCTGTAGAATAATACTAACCATTTAAATAAGTTGATACAAGATTGAGATGAAAGGACTCGATCTCTACTGTTTTTTTTTAATTGATCCACCAACTTCATTGTCTATCTTCAAAAAAATATTGTAAAGGTGATATACAAAGGGTTAAGGTTACATAAGTCAGGCAATGAGTGCATTTCTTTTTGAACAGTGCCATCCCCTCCCTCATTTTCTCTGTTTTTTTTTCCCTCCCTCCCAACTCCTCTCCACCCCCCCCCCCCCCAAGTTGTTTAATTCATTTCCTGTTTTTTGTAAGGTAGAGTCATACTCAGTGTTTCAAGAATGTACTAAGAACTTCAAAACTGGCCTATGGGCTTCCTCTCTGACACAACAACTTGAGATTTTCTTTGAAGGATCATTGCAATTGTTACGAAGACTACTGGATGGGAAAAACCATGGGACCACTTTTCTGGGGCTCCCAGATTGTTTTCTTTTCTTGTTTTAAAGGACAAACAGAGAGAAACGAACTAACTTAACTCTGCCACCACTGTCCCATTGAATTGTATACTGATCCTGTGAGCTATTTTATTCAGATCATCAAACAGAAGTTCAGAGATAAAGATGGGATCCCTTCTCTGATGGAATTTATTTCTACTTGAAAGAGGAGAACAAAATAACAAGACTGGATGCTGGTGGCTCATACTATAATCCTTACTACTCAGGAAGCTGAGATCCAGAGGATCAGAATTCAAAGCCAGCCTGTGCAGAAAAGCCCTAGGGACCCAGTCTCTCAAAATAATAGCAAGAATCTGGACTAGGAGTATGGCTCAAATTCTAGAGTGCCAGCTAAGTAAGCAAACTGAGCAAATGTGAGGCCCTGAGTTCAAATTTCAATTCAGGGGGTGGGGGAGTGGGGCGGGCAGTAAGAAAACCTAATAAGGATTTCAATGGTGGGACATAGCTCTACTCCCAGCATTCAGAACACTGAAACTGAGAGATCAGGAGTTCAAGGTCAGCCTGT